>NW_015177100.1:161655-178721 GCF_001447785.1 Gekko japonicus | reverse complement strand
GGCGAGGCCGGTTCCCACGCCCGCCCGCCCGGCCAGCCGGCCGCCCAGCCCCGAGGAAAAGGCGGCGGTGGCACGGCGGTGGCGAGGCCAGCTACAGAGCATTCCCTGCGCATGCGCAGGGGACGCTATGTCACTTTTGGGGGGATTTAAACATCCCCCCGAAATTTTTTTCAACTTTTTCGATTTTTGTGCACACGTGGGGACTGGCCCATGTGTGCACAAACCTCCCCCCCCAAGTGCCCCCCGGAGCACTGATTTAGCGATCCGCACTCAGGGGGCAACTTGGCTATTAGATATATAGATAGTGACAGAGCACTTCTCATTTGTTTCATCATATTTCCGCAAGAGACCTTCTCTGTGGGTTTTCCCCACAGTAATAGGTATTAACATCAAGGGTATGTTGATTGTTTTCCTCAGCACTAAAACATCTTGGACATATGAAGCTGCCTTATACTGAATCATGAACTTACACTACCTTACTTACATGAACTTACACTGCCTTACCAAATAAGACCACTGGCCCTTCAAGGTCAGTGTTGTCTGCTCCAACTGACAGCAGATTCCAGACTATCTGAGGCTCTAGACACCAAATTCTGCTTGTTAGTCTATGTAGATGACATTAAGCATTGATTATTATGGGTACTATCAAACAAGGTCCAGAAGTCTCTGCAGAAGACTTAAAAGTGCAGATACTGAAATTGCAAAGGTGATTTGAGTATTGTGAGAATCAAATTCTATGCTTTATAGTAAACTAGGTATAAGGTCCGTTGTGGAAATAAAAACAACGAGCTCTATAAAGAGGCTCTGGGAGAGTGCCCCGGCCTTGGGCACTCAGCGTCAATTTGCTGTGGCGACCTCAGCAGGGTATAATGACACAGAGTCCACCATTTTCTCCAGGGAAACTGATCTCTAGCATCTGGAGAGCAGTTGTAATTCTGAGTGATCTCCGACCCTCACCTGGAGATTGGCAACAATAGTTCCCCAGGAGGAACTGGCTGGTTTTGAGGGTGGAGTCTATGGCATTGTACCTGTCTGAGGTCCCACCCCTCCTGAAACCTCACCCTCTCCAGGCTCCATCCCTCAAAACTCCAGGAATTTCCCACCTGGAGTTGGCAACCCTATCTCCTTCCCAGCCAATCATCAACTTACCTTTATTTCCCTCTCAGTCTTCAGCTTTACATCTCCCCCCACCACCTGCAGCCTCTTCTGTGCTCTGAAGCTCTGACTGCTACGTCACATTGGCTGCCATGGGGGGGGGCATCTCAGCAGAGTATAAGGACACGGAATCCACCATTTTCTCCAGGGGAACTGATCTCTGCCATCTGGAGAGCAGTTGTAATTCTGAGTGATCTCCAGCTCTCACCTGGATATTGGCAACAATGATTTCTGTCATCTGGTAGCACTTGGTATCACAACTAAACTCCAGACAACAGATCTCTCCCCCCCCCCACCCCCGAGAAAATAACTGCTTTCAAGGGTGACCTCTATGGCATTCTATTCAGCTGAAGCCTCTCCCCTCCCCAACTCTGGTTTCCTTGGCGGTTTTTTTTTTCTGTTCTGGAAAGTGTTGCCTCAGCAAACCTGGCTTGGAGGCTAAAGACTGTGGGTTTTGTCCCCTGAGGGAATCAATCGTCTTCTGGCGAGAAGAGCAAAGACAGTACCTGTGTTCACCAGAGCGAATCAACTGTTTTCTGAGGAAAGTTTTGGCAGGCACAGCTTCTGTGGGCAACACAGCCAGTGGATAGAGACAGCTTCTGAGTGACACATCATGGAGCCAACTGATTTAGGAGTGTGTGGAATGTTCAGAAAGGGCGGGACTCAAGCAAGGCAGCCAGTGGATAGGGACAGCTTCTGAGTGACACATCATGGAGCCAACTGATTTAGGAGCATGTGGAATGTTCAGAAAGTGCCACCCCGCTTCACAATTATGTGACTGCCACAATTAGATATATAAGGAGAGATATATCTGTTTCTCAACTGTGGGTAGACCTGCAGATATCTAAATTCACAGATGGGTAAAATCTGAAAGGGGTATAAAATAATGGGTGGGGGGAATAAATCCCCTTAAAAACAAAAGCATGGGCAGACAATGCACCTACCTCCTCTTTCAGTGTGTGGGAGGGGGGTGGCCAGGAGCCATAGTTGTCCAGCTGTGTTGGTCTCAGTGAGAGGAGGCTGGGAGCCACAGTGCCTGGCTGCATCACTCTCAATGTGTGTGTGTGTGGGGGGGGGGGGGGGGGGAGGTAGCCAGGAGCTGAAGAACCAGGCTGCATTGCTCTTGATTTGGGAGGTGGCCAGGACCCACAGAGGCCCAGCTGCATCGGTGCCAGTTGAGGGGGAGGCCAGGAGCCATGGCACCCAGCTGTGTCACTCTTAATGATCTATGTTTTGTTGTGATGCCAATGAAGGTAGCTGATGGTGATAATGTGTCACTCTTAGTGTGTATGGGGTGGTGGCGGCTGGGAGCTGTGGTGGCCCAGCTGCATCAGTCTCAGTGGAGAGGAGGCCGGGAGCCATGGTGTCCAGCTGTGTTGCTCTTAGTGTGTGGGGGGGCGGCCAGGAGCTGTGGCAACCAGAAAGGAACGTGTGTCTTCTCCTATTACTGCTGCAGGAGTGGCACCCATCTGGCGAAGAAGCATTTTATTTATTTATTTATTTATTTATATTTACATTTATATCCCGCCCTACCCCGAAGGCTCAGGGCGGCTAACAGGGGCACCACGTGCCGAGTTAAAACAATACATATAGTTTAAAAACAATAAATTACAATAAAATATAAACAATTTACAGCAAATTTCCAACAAGAAGGGAAGATCTTAACCTCACATAGCTACCAACAATCTCATCCTCAGAGCCGAGTCCAGCGCCACGCTCCACCCTTGGGGGGGCCAGGCAATTAGATGTTAATTTGCTAGGGCATAGGGGGTGCAGATGGAATAGTGATGGCGGCGGCTCCTATCCAAAGGCCTGGAGGAAGAGCTCCGTCTTGCAGGCCCTGCGGAACTGAGAAAGGTCCCACAGGGCCCGGATCTCCTCCGGGAGCTCTTTCCACCAGGTAGGAGCCGCCACCGAAAATGCCCTAGCCCTAGTCACATCAGACATTTGGGAGTGGCAGCAGCTTCAAGAGGCTCCCAGGGATAGCAGAAGGTGAGCTTCACAGCTCCCAAACTCCTCGCTGCTGCACAGCCTGTTGTAGCTCAATGCCTTGCTGGGCAGCAGTAGATTGCTGGTGGGTGGGAGGATCTCCCTCCCCATATCCCCACTGTTCCCACTACCAGCCCAGTGCAGCTGCCTGTGCCTCAAGCAGGCTCACGTCTGCCCCTCACAATGTCAACACCCTGCAAGTTTCTCATAGGTCCCCACTTGTTTTTCTCTAAAACTTGCTGTTCTATATAAGCATGAGAGCCAACCAAGCCCAAACCCAAACAATGTAACAAGGCAAAAGCAATGGTGAAGGCTCGTTAGCCATCTCCTCTGTCTTTTGTGTTTATATTTTTTCTGTCTTGTGATCTGTATGTGCTATTCCTTTCCTGGGTAGATGTAGAGATCTCTCCAGAATTATTTTATGTTAAGAAAGTGTAACAGTCAGCTGTCCAGCTCTAGGTACTCAGCAAAGTGATCCCACTTGCAGCAACCTAATACTTTCCTATTAGGTGGAAGCAGGATATTGACCCTGGATGGTACTAGCCCAGGTACAGAACTGACATAAATGTGTGAGGTTTTTTCAGATTTGAAGTTATAAGGTAGGAACATGTGAGAAAAGGATTTGTTTTATATTGAGCTGGAATAGACAGCAGAGGGCAGCATTATGCTTATATTTTCATGGCAAATGAGCTAGGCTGCCAGCATGGTATAAAGCCACTGTACCTGTTAAGTTAGCAAACCTTGTGAATATTTGGCTATGAATCAGATCTTTACATTATTACATTGGAGTGCTACTCTTATATTACTCTGCAATATGAGTTGAACTTTTTCATGGTTTACACTGCTGGGTGAGCTGAGCCAAAACTGAGGAGGCTGCCCACTCGTACAAACACTACTTGAGTCTGGCACAAACAGCTGAATTTTCAAATGACTGTCATACTACACATGAGAGAATTGGGTCAGGTCTATCCTGAATTTTGTACCCTTTATATAGTAAATAAGAAACAGATGTGATCAGAACCTCACCTACCAGCCTTAGATCCCCCCCCCCCAACACAAAGAGATCCTTTGGATGAAGATGACTGACCTAAAAGTGGTTACAAGATGATGGGAGCCATGAGATAGTAAAGGCAAAAGATTAAAAAAGAAAAGAAAAAAGAAAACCACTAACAAAGAAGGGGGGAATGATTTCTCAGCCTATGGGTCCTATTCTGGATCCTATGTTTTCTACTGGCAGAAGGTCCTTTAGTCTGTGGAAAAGCAGAGGGGTATTTTTGTTGATCTCCGCAGCAGACACCACTTTGTCCTGCTTGCTGTTCGTGGGGATTCACTGATATCCAGGCAAGTAAATTTGGGACACAGTTGGCTACAGTGAGAGGAAGGAAGGAAGTCAGAAGAGTGGCTGGAATGACACTCTGGGACTGGAATGACAGGCCCCAGCTAGGATGTGCTGCCCCCACATGAGCCCCTCTGGTCTCTATCTGGACTTGGAGTCCTGCAGGCTGCACACCGGTGGAGGGAGGAATGGATGCTGGAAATGCAGCAGCACAAAAATGAGGGGGTAATTTGTAATGTATTCAGAAGCTGCCCTGAATGCATTAAGATGAACGTGAAATCATCTCATAGGGAAGCTATGTTAAGCTTCGTCTTGGCCAGGGATTCGCGCCAAGACTAATGCAACCAATCACATTCAAACAGACGGGAAGCGGGAACGCTTGTGATTGGACTATATGCGCTCAACCTGATAGGTTGATATCTGTATAGGAGGTGTGGCTACATTAGCCCGGAATGTTTAAATACCGAGCAGCTGCAATGGAAAAGCTGTTCGGGCTATCAGAAGTTGTACCGTGTTAGAGAAGTGATCATCGAGCTGAATAAACCTGAGTTTTTGCTGAAATCACTCTCTGACTATTTGTTAAGCACCAGACTTAACATAATTCTAATCCACAAACCCCAGCCAGGCAGCCCCACAGCAAAACTCCTCCAAGACTGGCTGCAGCTGCTGAGCTGCTGAAGGTGGACAGAAGCTGGGCTGCGCTGCCGGGTCCAACGGTCCGATGGAGGAGGAGAAGGTTGAGAGGCAGGGTAAGGCAGCCAATGATCTGAGATCAGGGCGTTCCTCTTTCAGTTTTGTCCCCTCGTCCTGCTCTTCTCCTGAGTCCTCCTGACTGTGCGAAGTCGTGATGGATCGGGGCTGAGGGGCCGGGGGAGGGAGGGGGAGCCGAGGATTGGGGAGGGGGACCCATTAAAATCACGGGGGGGGCACGGGCCCCATGCTAGCTACGGGCCTGCTTCCAGGGAGAATTAGAAGTTTCCCTTGCAGGGCAGGTTAGAGTGCATGTGTGTGTGTTGGGGGGCAAAGGAACGATACTGCAATAACTTTTGGACAAACCACCATCTAGTGACTGTCTCCATCCTCCAAGCCATCAATTTGTTACTAGTAGTTCCCAGGGCTCTTGAAAAAAAATTAGTAGCTCCCAGAAACATGAGATCTAAAATAACACTACTTTGCAGAACTCATTGTCATCTGCAGATTTGATCTACTCTCCCTTTCTGATCCAGCAAGTCATATATATGTAGATTAGCTCTACTGCTGGGACATCAGTTTATGGGGGAAATTACCACCCCATAAACTTTTAAAATGAACAGACAAATTTTGCATACAGCCTGTTCAGTAGTCAAATGTATTTTGTTTGACAGCCTTTAATGGCTGATTTGTCACCTTGAAAGGCTGTTGAACAGCTTTGCAGTTGCTCAGTAGATGTAATGGTAGACCTTTGTAGTGATGGAGTTTCATTTATTTACCTTACAAAGGCATTTGCATCTGTACAATAGATCAGATAGGTTCTACCTGGGGTCATGGATGGTCAGATCAGGACATTAAGTGATGTGTGGAAAGAAATACAGTTCCCATAACATTGTGTGAAAATGTGCATATGTGAAATAACATTGACACCATGGACCTATATAAACATCAAATGGTAAGACTTCTTTAAAAAGTTTATTTATCTATATACTATTAGCCACCTATGGCCCCATCTGTGGATAGCTAAATCCATGGATAGGGGTCCCACAGAGGAAGGCTGTAGCCAGGATTTTGTAGCTTGTGGGGCATATGTTTTTTCTTGTGGGGGTAAAAAAATTAAATAATTAATTCACACCAAAGAGAGACATGGGGGGGGGCTTGGAGCTTGGGGGAGAGCTTTAGTGAGTCGTGAGACCAAGGGGGACAAAGATGCTGCTAGTGGTGTTGGGAGAAGGAAGCCCATTGAGGCACCGGAGACTAACCCACCTCATCACTCTCGCCTCCTAAAGGCTCATCCACCATTCCTGTGCCTCCTCTCTGGGCCGGGCCCAGCGAGCATTGAAAGAAGTCCTGAGGGAGAGGTGGACCCACCACGCCCTCTACACAGTGGTTGGAAGATATGAGGGAAAGAAAGAGCAAGAGGTGACCACTGTCAGCAGTAGGGTGAAGCACCACGAATGCGCCTGCATGGTGTAAATTGCCAAGCTGTGACTTTGGCTTGCTGCTAAGGTGGCAGCTGGTGGGAAATATGAAAGGGGGGCTCCGCAGCGGGGCCACAAGCGCTCTCCAGTGGCTCAAGCTGGCTGGCTCCTCCAGCTCTGTCTGCCATCCTTCTTTGCTGGCCACTCTAGTCAGATGGCAGCACCCAGGGATGGTGAAGGCAGGAGAAGGGCACTGTTCTGAAGCCGCTTCCTGACTGACTTGGCCCATCTTTTCCAGCTTCTTGACTCTGATCTTGGTGCATGGCTTGGTGCAATGTGGGAATGCACACTTTTAAAAAAATGCTAAGAAAAGGTTTTTTAAAAGTTTTTAAGGGGAAAATCTTGAGGGACTGTGCCTTTAAGGGCTTTATATTGCCCTGAAAAACCCCACCGACCAGAATAGAGGCTCAACAGATGTTTCTGCAATCTCATCCCCCCTCCAGGTTTGCAGAAAAATCTGACAATTTAACAAAATATATTGGGGGGGTTAAATTGGCCCCCAAATAAAAATTACCAGCTCAGAAGGAGCCACTCCAACCCAGGCCGGCAGCAGATGTCAGCAGCCACACTGTGTCCAGCAGAAGCAGAGGAGGCTGGCAACCACACTGGAATCAGCCACATTGACGAAGGAGGCCAGCAGCCATGTTGGACCCAGACACGTTGGAGAAGGATGCTGGGTTTGATGGTGTGGGGCCTTGGGGGCAGCAGCAGCAAAGCAACAGGAGGTGGGCCAGGCAGCAGCTGCTGAAGAGCCTGGGGGCTGTGGAAGTGAGGAAGTGGTTCAGGAGCTGCACCGAGCCTGGCAGTAGCTGCCAGAGAGCCTGGGGACATGGCAGTGATGAAGCAGCCAAGGAGCTGTGCCAGGCCCAGCAGCAGCAGCTGGAGAACTTGGGGGCCAAAGCAGTGATGAAGCAGCCCAGAGGCTCCTCAGGGCTTAGCAAGTGGGTGGGGGGTGGGATTTCCCCCACGACTCTGACGGGTCCCCATTTGTTATTACTTATTAGTTCTGGCTGGCTGATTTATTTATACTATTGGTTGCTGAGACACCTGCAGCTACAACAGGTCTGCAAGGGAGGAGGAAGAGACTGCCAAAGTAGGACTACCAACAAAACAGTGTGAGTGTGCATGAGTGAAACACTATGGATTGTTCTGTACTGGGAGATGGGGTGACCGTGCTCCTGCCCACTCTTTCTCCCTGCACATTCAAGGAACATGTGGAGCTGCCATCTGTACTCTGGTACAGTGAATGGATCTGGGAGAGGGATAGAGGGAGAGAAAGCAACCTGTCTGCCATCCACTGAGCCCCTGCTACTAAGAAGTGGCAAACCCCAGGGAGCCCCATGGGCACCAGCTGCTGCATAGTTCCCTTGCCACATGTTGTTGAGAGCCCTGCTGACAGACCCCAAGCTGGGCATGCTGTGAATTGGCTCTTCCCAAGACTCCTTAAGGGAGTCCTCCAAACTGCGGGATGCATGCACACAGGCACTGCCTCCCTAACCAAAAAGATCTGTCCTATGTCCAAACCTCCCAAAGCCATGATAATCACAAAACCCACAAATCTCTATCCCATAACATCCGAATTTCAGGGGAAAGGTGGGTGGGAAAGCCACAGTGTTCCATGGCTGAGGATTGGGCGGCATTGACTTAAGTAGAGGAGGGATGGGCAGGTAAGGCCCCCAGTGCTGCCCACCTCTCAGACCACTTGATGTGACCCGTGCCCAGAAGGGGGGTGGCCAGCTGCTCACACCAGAGCCCACCCCCAGCTTGGCCATGTGACCTGAAGACCACCAGCTGCATGGCCGGCCTTTGTTGTGCCCTGGAGCACCAGAGTCCACAAAAGCAGCTTGGGGGTAAGTCCCCACCGTGTCATAATGAGTTCACCTAATGTTTGAAGTGAGCATTGCCATGGTGAATACATGAAGTGTGATAAAAAGACTGAATCTAAAAATGCTCAGGTACTATTTTCTGAATAGGTAAACACTTCTTTTCCTTCACAGTGATTCCTGAACATTACCTATAAGAGATGCCTTTTTTGCTGACAAAAGTATTCACAAACATTGTTCCTCTTTGGGCTTAGTCCTATTATGGTCCCGGTCACACAGGCCGGAAAATGCGGGGGGGGGGAGCGTGGCTGTTTGCCCCGGAGCAAAGTAATGCGCGGCAGCCCTATCACACCTCCCATTGAGGTCTTATGGTTGGGCCGTTAGGTGCCGATCACACAGTTATCCATCAGCACGGCAAAGAAGTGGCATGGCGCAATCACACCAGCAATCGCTAGATGCCGCTTCCATGGCAAACGGGATTTTTTTTTCTCACCGAAAGTTGTGCATGCACATGATTGTTTGTGCGCATCTTGTGGAGACTTAAAAAACAACAACAATCCGGTTTGTGACGGGACATGGACGGGCGCTGGATGCCATGGGATTAAAGTGGAAATGCGATCAGACGCCCGCCCTTGTCCCGCATTTTCCGGAATAGTACCTCGTATGTGGTAGTTTTTTACTCTGCATCTTCGGCGAGAAGCTACGGGTTAGCCATGGGTGCGCTATGCCTCCCAGATGTTCCGGTGTGATCGCGCCCGGAAAATCTGCGGGACGATCGTGCCTTCAGTGCAGCAAATGCTCCGTGTGAACGGGGCCTATGACTAGAAGGCTGAAGTCACTTCTGGAGAAACAGAAGCTAAGAATACTAAGTTATTTACATTTCTCATATTTGTTAAAATGTGCCCAACCTGAATGGCAGCAGTAATATCTCATGCCCTTAACACTGAAGTTCATTTGTCACGGATACATGTCTGCCATGAGAAGCAGTCTTCATTGACCAGAAAACTTGGTTCTGTTCAACTATATGTTTGTCCCTTCAAAATATTATGCCTAAGTTTCCTGATGGATATAACTTAAATAAAAGATCTATTTCATAACATAGTGAGAGGGAAGTGATTGTACTTAAATGTGGACTCAGAAAGAGAGTAGATGTAAGAAACCCTTTTATTTCATAATATTTTAAAATCAATGAGCCATTTAGAAGTTGCTTAAGTGGTTTGCTTTTCTCTGGGTCTGCAAAATCATCAAATACCTTAAATCTGAAGGATGTCCTTTTAAATTAAAAAAAAAAAAAACCCAAAAACCAGTTCTTAATGCCAGACATGGTTTCATTTTAAACTGATGCCAATATAGACTTTTTGAGGCAGCTTTCAAAAGTGATGCACAAATGGGTGTTGGTGCTTCCTGTTTTTAAAGTTTCCATTTGATTTTAAAGCAGTTTTCTTTTTTACCCTACATTTCCTTAACAGCATTCACCAATGAGGAATGCTTGTCTAAAGGACAGTTCTCTGAATGTTACCTATTAAAATGTTCAAAGATTTCCTATGAGTGGTATCCTCTAATTCCAAGTCCACCAAAGGAATAGAGGCTTGTAGGAGAACCAACAAATGTTCTTAGCACAAACAGTGTGTGTCTGGGAATGGCTGAGAATGATTAACACCTAGTTTGGCTCAGAGGTAATCAAAGGTAGTTGGCAGGTTAGTTAGATTCAGTAGGAACCATCAGAGCTACTGATAATGCCCATGATGCTGGTCCTTGCTGTGCCCCATTTGTTATTCCCTGTTGTCCATAAACAGGACAAATACTACCACAAGCCTCCTTGAAGTGTAGTGGGTGAGTTCTGTTGTGAGTCTGCCCCACTCCTGCCTCTGATAGAATGCTGTTTTCCAAATAGGAGAAGGTGGCTGTCTGACTAGTTCTTGTGGATTGATTGTCATTTGTATTGATCTCAGTATTAGCTAATTTTGAATACTAGATTTGTTGGGCTTTAATTACAGTAGTAGTATTTGCAAATAAGGGTTGAGCCATCAGAAGAGTAGTGCAGCCCTTCTTCAAAAGGTGAATCTCTCTAATTTAAAGGCTCTTCTGAACAGCTTCCTCAAAGAGACTGTCCCCTCTCCCCCATTTTAACACACATGCTATTAGTCAGCTCCCCAAGACTGTTTTGAAAATGCAAACCATTGCCCCTAACAATGCTGTCAGTTACAAGTGGCAACATGAAAATTTTACGAGTATATACCATGAAGGGACATTGCCTTTTTAAAAATGTGTATATTCTGTGTTAACAGTTGCTTTTCCATCCTGGTCTTATTGGATTGCCACCCACCCCCTGCTCTGAGTCTAACATCAATTGCTTTAGGACTGATTTTATAGAAATGTAATATTAAAGACCAACTGACTCCTCTTGTTATGTTTGTAGAGTATGATCAAGAATTCATTTCGTGTTTAAGGTGGTAGACAGATCTCCTTGTCTGTCCCTCAGAAAAGAAATTAAAGAACAGTCACATGCTGTTTGAGATGTTTATCCCCATGGTGAATATTATTCGAACCACATTGATTCGGCTGAGAAAAAACAAAGTATAGAAAAGAAAAATTGTTGCATTCAGGCCAACAGTACATATTGGCACAGGAGAAATCTAGAGGGGGTAAAGTTGGCACCTATTGTACATTACCTTTTAGAAGTGCATCCATTTAAGATGAACTTACCAGGATGAAAAGGCTATTTCCATTATTTGTATAGAGAAAAAAAAAATATATCATCAGATGATCAGAAGTTGCTTTAACTTCCACTGCTGTGATTTTTCTTTTAAAAAGCGTTCATTATTTTTCAGTCTTTTGCTGACATATTTGTGTTGTAACTTGAGCACTAACCCAATAAAAGAACTGTATATCTCTTTTCTGTTTTTCCGCAGGTAAGTCAGGATTGGGCTATTTGGTGAAATATGCAGTTTGGGGATATAAGGAACCAAAGTAAGCCTTCTTCAAGCTGTCACAGCCTGTTAACAAGGTTAGACTGTCGGCCATGGGCCGTTTAAAATGTAATATCTGAAATGGAGATGATGCTACCAACAAAAGTGCAATAGCTGTAACAATGTAATCTTAGCCCCACTAAACTTACTGGTGGCTGTCCTATTCATCTTAATGGATTTAGTTTTTCCAGATTGGTAGGGATTTATCTGGAAGGTCAAGAAGATCCAATTCCACATGGCACAGAGTCAAGTTACTTGTCTCCAGTGTGCATATAAACACATATGTGCCATACGGCTATATCAAGGGAGTGGCTCTGCTTCCTTCTTTCTGTAAGAATCTTTCTTTTAATGTCTGCTCTTCTGAAAGGCTCCCGCACTTTCCAGCCCTTTACTTAGGCAGTGACAAGTTAACAGGTCATACACTGAAAAGCTTACTTTGTGAACCCGTTGAAGCAATTACCTTCCACTGATCATCAGGCCAAGAACATTGCTCTTGTCAACCATTATACAACTGCTGTGGGACAGGCATGCCTTGCTTTCTACATGGCCCTCGTGCTCTGAACGACTCTCGCTAGCAACAAGCAACTTCTCATGCATCTTGGCATTAATATCAGCCCCTTCAATTCATTGAACCAACCGCCATACTTCTCTTGCCACCATGGGTCTAAAACTTACTTTCTTTCAGGATTTTGCCTCCTTAAGAATAGTGAAATAACTAACTTTTAACAGTAGTTGGAAATCTGCTAGGGGGGGCAGTGGTGTCTGGGAGCAGATTCTACAAGAAGTGTCATCAGTGGAAATTTAACTGTTTATCTTTTCCCATGTTAAAAACTGTTAACTATGCTTGCTCAGTTCGGAAAACTTTGCTCCCTTAAAATGATTGAAACTGATTGGTTTTGTACCTTAATGTCAGAAGAAGGGGTTTGCTGCAGGATAGTAAAGAAGGATATAAAATGCTTTCCTTACACAGAAAATTAACATATTCCTGTAAACAATAATAATTATAGTTCTAAAACGTTACCTCAGGTACTTGAACTATTGTGAAACATGGATGTTTTCAATCCTCAGAATTTTTTTCCCCAGGCTGCTATCAGCACCTACTGTGTGTAAAATCTTTGTCATTGGTCTTACTGCTTGCAAACTGTAAATCGTCTCTAGCCAAAAGGTTAGGTCTGTTCTCCTAGCAGGATTTCTTTGGAGAAAGTCACATGTCAAGCTGTTCTAGGATTCTTAAACACACTCATCACGAAATGATGGAAACAGCTACATGAAAGAGTTCTCATTCTTAGAACTAGCCACCATTCCCAGTGCTATGTAATGTCAATGAATTATAACATGATGTCATATTGCAAATAAGTACTTTTGACTCCACAGAGACTTGCCAGTTCTTCACAAAGGAGAAGAGGCATACAAAACAAGGAAGAAGTATGGCTCAAACATCCTTATAGTTATTTGGCCTGTTGCCTGTAAAGTATGTGTGGGGACTTCAGAATGAGGGCTCAATCCAAACGTGCATTAGGCAGTTGGGCTCAAGGATGGATATGCTGGGCAGCAGGAAGACAGTACTTGGGCAGTCAGGAGTCACTGAGCACAAGAAGACAGAAGACTGGTAGCATTCACCAATAAAATACCTAGACTTAGGGACAAGCTAGACGTGATGGTGTCCTCATATCTGACCCGTAGATGCTGTTGCCATTTTAAAGGGGCTTTAAAATGCCATGAGGACCCACTGTGTGGCAGGTTGAGGTGCACCAGTTTGGTGTAGTGGTTAAGTGTGCGGACTCTAATCTGGGAGAACCGGGTTTGATTCCCCACTCCTCCCCTTGCACCTGCTGATGTGACCTTGGGTCAGTCACAAGCTCTGGCACAGCTGCCCTTGAAAAAGAGCAGTTTGTGTCACTCAGCCCCACCCACCTCACAGGGTGTCTGTTGTGGGGAGGGGAGGGGAAAGGAGTTTGTAAGCCTCTCTGAGACACCTTTGGGTAGTGAAGGGCGGGGTATAAATCCAATCTCTTCTTCTTCTTCTCTTCTTCCCCCATGCACCTTTTCAAGTGCCAAAATGGCTGCAAACCCCTTCCCCGGAGCCATTTCAGCACTTGAAAGGGTATGGGAGAGCAAAAACAGTGATTGGGCCCTCACGGCATTTTTAAATCCCTTTAAAATGTCAGCCACATCCACCAGTTGGATTCATGGATGCCATCATATCTTGTTTGGCCCTTAGAGAGGGAGTCTGGGAGGTTTATCTCAGATGTGAACAGAGGATTGGATTTCTGATTACCTGGTTTTAGTGTTATCACTCAAACTGCCTGCAGTGTTTGCTTCCAATTAGCAGTCTCGGTGGCATAGAAAGCAGGGAACCAGTGCACAGGGCAGCCAGTTTGAGTTCCACAATACCCAACACTGGTGAAGTTAAAACACTTGGTTTTTGAACACAGCCTTCTGAATGATCAAAACTGGGTTTTTACCCCAATATAATGAGCAATGTAAGTGTTCTTCCTGCACACTTTGGTATCTGTCATGCAACAGCACTATAACGTAATAGCCTCCTAGAGTATTCTTACTGAATAAAACTAGTTGAGGTTTCAAAGAAGAACCCTTTCCAGTATCGGAACATATCTTAGTTCTGGACAGAGAAAGAAACAGTTTCCATTGTTCATCTGCTTCCAAGAAGATAGCCCCCATTATGTCCTGGAATGCAGAGTTACAGATTAAAGCAGGGTTGGTAAATGCTTTTAAATTAAATTATTTATAGGTTTATGGTGCATTCTATGGTAGATCCTATGTTAAAAATACAAGAATGGGTCATTAAAGGACATAACTGACCTATGGCATGTCATTTTTAATTATTTCTGTTCTCTTTGGTGTACAAAGAATATGCTCTACTGGATTTTCACCTGTGAAAGTGCTCATCACAAAAAGAACATTTTGGGATGGTTATGTATTGTCTCCTGGGCACTGTTTGTGTGGATTTTGTGCCTGTTTACAGCTTGTGTTCTATCTTTGGCTACTTCAGTGTCACTTTTATGTTTCAAAAATGGGTGTTGCTTCTTCAGAGTATGATCACATTGTGAGCATGATGATATCATAGCACCATGTAGCCAGTCAGATCCAGCTACATGACAAGATCACAGGGGGGGATATCTGCTTACAAACAATGCACAACACCAATTAAAACAAACAGGAAAGAGGGTCAATAAGGGGATGCTAAACAAAACAAAATTTTCACCCTCTAACATTGTTGTCTGCCAGCTGATGAGGACTTTTCTGTTTCATTTGATGTCTCCTTGTTGATTCTCAACACATATACACACATTGTTTTAAAGTGATTTTAATGTCCTTTTAACTGTTCTCTGCCTTGAGGACAGTAATTGGGCACAAAGGCAACATACAAAAGTTTTAAATAAAAAATAAATAAAAAGAAGCCTTGATGTTGTCCTCATTAAGGATGGGCAGAAATCAGGAAAATGCAGTTCAGTTTGTGTTTTGTGGTGTCTCTGGTTCACAAACAATGAACTACCATGAACTTTTTAATGTTAAACAAACTGGTTTGGTTCATGAGCATTGTGATGTGGGAGGAATACCCCCCCCCATGCATGCATGCTATAGGGATCTCCATCTGACTCTCTTGTACCTGGTCTCCGAGTTTGGTGAGATTTGGATTTATGGGGTCTGAGTTACAGCCCCCCAAAAAGGTACCCCCAGAAAAGTTCTTTCTGGGGGAAATGACAGGCGCAGGTTCAGGAGGTCCAGGAGTATATAGAATGGACCCTGTGCAAGCTAGAGGCATCAAACTCACAGGGGACCTCTCCCTGATGCTCCTTTGCATGCCGTCCAAGATTGGACTTGCAGGGTCTATGGGCCCCCAAAAAAGAAGCTCCCAGGAAAAATTTCTGGGGTCCCAGTTATGGATCCCCCCAAAAAAGTCTCCATGGTGCTCTCTCTTGAAAAGACAGCTGCAGTTACAGGAGTCTATGAAACAGCTCAGGAACAAGCCAGTGACACCAAACTCACAGGGAAACTTCATCTGGGTAGACCACCCCCAGCCAGACACTGAAAGAAAGGCAAGCATCCCCTTATGCCCCCCCAGGTCTTCAAAGGCAGATTTCAAATGAGAAAAAGGCATACATGACAAGAGTTCTGATAGGGCCCCCCCAAAGTAACCTCACAACAGCTTGGCAAGCACCCTAGCTATACAAGACAAGCAAGGGAATCATGCCCCCACCCGGGCTGATACATAGAGGTCCAGGTACACCCAGCAACCGTGGTGTATTCTTCTACTCTGGAGAGAAATGGAAACCCATGTCAAGCTGGCCAGGCCACCTCCAATTCTCCAAAGGGAGATTCTGAATGACAGAAAGGCTGACATTCTCAGAGTTTCTACAGGGGCTCCTCAGGTCACCGCCCACCCCTAGGTGAAACTTATGGTTATTCACAATTAACGGAGCACATTGTACAGCTAAGAGATCACCTTTTGTGAATAGCACAAATGCAATGGAAAGGCATAGTCAAATGGGGGCTTGCTTGTACAGGCAGATGTCTGTTGAGGCAGGTATTCTGTTATGAGGTAGATATTGTTTCATGAGGTAAGTCTTGGGTGAGGGAGGCTTTCTTTGGAGGATAAAAGTAAAGGGGGGTATTGGGGGTTACTTAGGGGGTGAATTTCAGCAAGAAAAGGTTGGGACTAGGGTATAAAATGTGGGTCATCAGCCAAGGCATCCAGTAGCTAAGCTCCTCTGCTCAGCCAGCCCACCCCCACTCAGCAGAGGCAGCCATCTTCCCACCCACAGGTCACATGCTAGATCACCTACAGAGGAGGAATGGGGGGAGGGTCGCACAGGGGAACAAAAGGAGGCCTGGCTGTTTTCATGCCCATCCCTAATCCTCATTGTGAATGGAAGAGGGAATACATCCCCACCACAAAGGAATGGGGCTGATATTATTGCCACCACCAATGCAATGAAACAGGGAATACTGGCGAGAACTCTTAGCAATAGAAATCTGTCTCCATATATGCACCATTTGTATACAAGTTAAATGTGATGCTGGCAGGCAAGAAGAATTTTACCATCTATCTTTCCCTTATTATAATTGAATAGCAACGTTCTATATTGAACGTTCTAAATTTGGCCCCTTTAGTGTTTGGCCGGAAGAACTGTCAGTCAGAAGACGCTGGCTGGGTTGACTGGCTGCTTTGTGCAGTCCCGCTTAGCATTTCAAGGTCTTTTGCATATGGAAGCTGATTGGACTTCACTCCATTCCACACCTCAAACTCCCCCCCCCCGGCAAGGCAGTTGGAATTTTCAGTTGCGTAGACAGATACAATGCCATACTCCCCACCCTACTGTATTCTGAGGTAAAATATGTCCTCACTCAGAACACATCACTTCACCTTCAAAAGAAACAAACCCAATAACACAATCATGCCACACCACAAAGACAACAGATAACCCCCCCCCCCCCTGGCAAGGCAGTTGGAATTTTCAGTTGCGTAGACAGATACAATGCCATACTCCCCACCCTACTGTATTCTGAGGTAAAATATGTCCTCACTCAGAACACATCACTTCACCTTCAAAAGAAACAAACCCAATAACACAATCATGCCACACCACAAAGACAACAG
>NW_015177100.1:149183-159925 GCF_001447785.1 Gekko japonicus | reverse complement strand
ACTCCTACTCTGACATAGGTGCTCACTAAGAAGGGATTTTTAGAAATTCGACCCCTAAGGGGGTCAAAAGGGGTAAAACATGTTCCCCCCATTGATTCATATGTTGCTGCCAGGCTGCTGCCTCCTTCCACCCCCCGCTCTCTGATTGGTCAGCTGCAGAGCTCAGTGTTCTGAGGTTAAAAAAAGCCAACAGTTACAGGAGACTGCAGAGAGCTAATGAGGAAATTAGGAATGGCCAACAACCACCTGTGAGGTGGAGTAATGCTGCTGGCCCAGCCTCTCTGATGGCTTCCAACACACTTCCCCCACCTCCTACACCTAACAGGCATTGTCTGTCAGGTGCAGCACGAGGGAGCCCACCCCAGTAGTAACGCCTTAGTGATCCTGCCGGCCCAGCTTCCACAGTGGCTTCTAATACTCCTCCCCCTCCCCCTCCTACACTAGACAGGCAGCTGCCTGTCAGGTGTAGGAGAGGAGGTGGGATGCTTACAGCCGCCAGGGAGGTTTGCTCAGCAGGATTGCCTTAGCCCTGCTACTGGTTCAGCCTCTCCGATGCCTTTACCCCCCCAACACCAGACAGACGGGTGTCTGTCAGGTGTAGGAGCAGGGCCAGGGTACTTTAATCCATCAAGAACGCCACCCCAGCAGGATCACTGCTGGCCCAGCCTCTCTGATGGCTTCCAACACACTTCCCCCACCTCCTACACCTAACAGGCAGTTGTCTGTCAGGTGCAGTAGCGGTCACAGGGTGCTTAAAGCCACGAGGGAGCCCACCCCAGCAGTAACACCTTAGTGATCCTGCAAGCATGCAGTTACTGCAAGCAGTGACGCCTTAGTGATCCTGCAAGCATGCAGTTACTGCAAGCAGTAACACCTTAGTGATCCTCTACAGTGGCTTCTAATACTCCTCCCCCCTCCTACACTAAACAGGCAGCTGCCAGGAGGAGGCAACTTAGGAATGCAGCAAAGACATTTGCACATAGTACTCCTGCAGTGCGCTGAGGTGTTCAGGCCAAGTACCAGCAAGATCACCCTGAAGTGCTCAGAACAACATTGTCTCCATATGAGCAAAGCAATCCAGGAACACAAGTAGAGAGGCCATCACTTACATGGAAGGTGGCAGGAGTTGAATTAACAGACGACAGCTTCTTAAATGGAAAGTTCTATGTGGCCTGCTCCAAAGTGAGCTCACCAAGCAGCCTGGTGATCCTAGCACCTGAGGGCAGAACCACCAATGTGGTCTAGAGAGAGGTCCTTCAGTAGAGGGGGGGAAAGTACATATGTCTCACTTCATTCCTTACACTACAATCTTCATTAGAATTCCTACAATAAATGTCACATTTCAAATTTCACATCATCAGTATTATAACTGGATTTATGGAACTTAAGTACCATAGCGAAGCACGGGTATCAGGCTAATCTTTTTATAAATGGGCCCTTCAGTTATCAGGCATGAGATGTCAGCTTGCTAGAGAGGTTTGTAGTCCAGGTGGACATCAATTGGCATGCTATTGTTGCATGCATTGTGGAATTGTACACCTATCAGTCCAATTTAAATGAGTCACTGAGCACATGTAAGATCACACAGAGTGAGTTCTTTTACTCAGCTGAGTCACGTTTAAATCAGTCCTTTGAGTCTGGACAGGAGGCCAACTTCATGTTGATTTGATACACGGTGATGATTGCCTTGGTGGCAAATAAAACCTTTCCTGAATGGGGAGCGATGTATGCCTATTGCCCCAGCAATGGCAATTTGCTCTGTTTCCTCCCATGACAGCCGTCTCCTTCACACTGGACAACACTCCTTACAGTGATCCAAAACTCCACTGACAAAGTACTGAAGAAGATAGCTACTTTTCATGTGGAAGAGGGAATTTCTTGCTCGTCACTAAAGATCACTAAAGATAAAGAAAGGCCAGCCTTTCTGACTAGTCTGCTTTTCCCACCCAGGTGAATAGCCTGCTTTTGCCACCCAGGTCCTCTTGCCACCTCTTGTCCCCAGCTGTACAGAAATAAGCTTTTTTTTTTTTTGCTGCTGCTGCTGCTGCTGCTGCTGCTGCTGCTTCCAATGTATCTCCCCATTTACTGAGTCTCGCTCTACTTGATCAGTGCAACTTTTTCTCATATAGGCATGGATCCAGCACAGTATTTCCATGGTGGAAAGACTTCCACCTGTGAAGTGTCACCTTCTCACCTCCCTGCTGCTGCATTACAAAATGTCCCCCCAATGCTATTTCTGGAAATTCCCTTTTAGAGACATTTTGGGATTCAACAGCAGGAGGCAAGAAAGTTATGCTTTGTGTATGGAAATCTCACCCACAAAAATGTTGTACTGAACCCAAGCTGCAGTCCTCAGTTGGAGGGTGAGCTATTGGGTTAAGCAGCATCTGTGGGGTTATGGAGATGAGATCTTACAGTACTGAAGAGGAAGAGGCCCTTCTCTGGTGTGGTGAATTTTCACTTTCCAGCCATACAACAGTTATAAGATTTGCCCTTCAGCTCTCTGCTCAGGGCATGATGAGAGGAACTGGGGAATCGAACACAAGGAACATAGAGTTCACTCAAGCTATTCAGAACAAAATGATTTAATAGAAATGGGATAGAAAATTGTGTTATCCTCAAGTGCAGCAGTATTGTTATTTTGGCTTTTAAATGTTAGAAGATGAACAGTGGAAATGCATTGTACCTTCTACCTCATATTAATTTTTCTTGTAATGAATTGCTGCCAGTGTTTCCCCTAAGTGTGCTAGCCTACATGGGCGCACAGATTTTTAACCCGTAGTGCAAAGCTTTTTGGCTTAGTGCAGGGCCACAAGGGAGGGAACATGCAAATGGGGAGGCCAGCAGCTAGAGGGAGCTCCTCCAGGCTGCATCTGCACATGGGCCCCAGTTGGTTGCCTTTCATAGGTTTCTGCCTGGGTGTCCCTCCTTCTCTTCCCCCTGTGATGGCAGAGGACAGCGAGTCTGCAGCCAGTCAGCAGAGCCTTGAGCTGAACAACCAGGACACCTACGTCATTGACAGCAACAATGAGGAGGAGATGGAGCACTCTAAGGTAGGACTGACCATTCAAGCTTGCCTGCCCACTTGTTTAGCAGTGTTTTGCATTGCTGGAGCTCGGGGTCAGCCTGGCCAGGGGGGAGGAAACTTGGTGGGCAGCCGGTCCTCCCACCTTGAGCCAGTCCCTGCAGCATTGGAGGTGTGCAAGCCTGAGAGGTGGAAGGGGAAATAAAGAGGTGGCAATGTGGGTGGGGGCGGAGAGGCCATGCCCATTGCAAGCAGGCTTTTGTGCTGGGCGGGAAGGGAGATGAGCTGTTCCCCTTTGCAACTCTGGTGAGCTGGAGGAGCCAAATGCCAGCATCACCTTGATGCGTTTTCTTTCCTAGTGCTCCTCAGCTTTGGATGTCTGTCTGTCTGTCTGTCTGTCTGTCTGTCTGTCTGTGTGGAGGTGATTTATGTACCCTCCCAAACGCACATTCCCCACCTTGGAACCAACACCTCTTACCTGTCCTTTAAGTGATGCTTGCTGTAGTTGGCGAGCAAGTGATTGTATCTGTGGGAGAATCTCCTCCTTCTGTACCCCCCCTCGGCTCTTCCACCCCCAATGTCTCATTTGTGGTCACCTACCATCTTTTTGCACAACAAAATCTGAGTCCATTGGCAACTTTTTAAAAAATATTTTTAAAATTATTTTTCACAAATTTTACATATTATCTTTTAATCATACATTTCGTAGTAATTTTTGACCCCCCTCCCCCCACCCCCCCCCCATTGCTATTCCGGTGATTTTAGTCCTATATTCCCAGCCACGGGCACAAAGTCCGAATCTTGCTCTGAACGTCTCCTCTTCCTTCTGTTGGTATCCATTCCAGGTAGGTCTTCCACTTCGTCCTGATTCCCGTAGTCTTATCTTCCCATGTGGACTTTCGTTCCAGCTTTTCGATTATATGATCTCTGTATATGATCTCTGTATGAGATCAAACAAATAATTATGCCAGATTTCTACTGTCCATTTATTTTTGTTCTTCCAACCTAGAGCTATTACTGCTTTACTTGCTAGTATCATGGCTTTAAACATAGCTTGGTTCTCTTTGCTAATTGCTGGGTTTCCTACTATACCCATTAGCATTAAATTAAAGTTGATGGGCAATGATACTTTACATGTCTTTTTTATAATTTGTAGTATCTTTGTCCAGAAAACACTAACCTCTGGGCATTCCCACCACATATGGGAATATCATCCCTTCGATTGTTTACAATGCCAGCATCTAGGACTCATACCTGGGAACATGTTTGCTATTTGTGCTGGTGTTTTATACCATTTAGTAAGAAATTTCTGCTCCATTTCATTAAATTTAATCACTTTGATTTCCTCGATTCCTTTCATTATTTTACTTGCCATGCTTTCTGTTATCTGACCTTCTTTGGCCCAAGTGTTTTGTAGATAAGATATTGACTTGTCTTCATTTGATATCATTTCCTTGTAAATTTTCCCTGCTAGACCTTGTTTTGACTTTTGCATCTTTTTGTATAATGTTTCTGTTGGTTCCTCTGACCAACTTTTCTCTTTCTCCTTAATCTTTTTAACCTTACTATACAAGCCATTTATTCTTAACCAGTGTTGGTTGCCCACCTCTTCTATTATCTCCTGTACCGGTTTTAGATTGCCTCCTCTGAACATGTCTCCCAGTCTATGATAACCTTTAGCTTTTAGCCATTCCCACCATTCACTACCTGTTATTTCACTATTTATAGATTTTAATGGTGCCCAAGTCCATTGGCAACTTTAAGACCCACAAAGTTTTATTCAATTTAGAAGAGTTGGCAGTCTTGTCCTATGACATTGTGCCTGTTTATAGGTACCTTGGGTGTGCTAGTCAGTTCCCTATAAGTCCAAATACCTTAGTTGTCATTTCTCTGATATTGACTGACCACAAGGAGGATCTCACTTGCACTCACTCTGTTGTATTTTAAAGTAGAACTCTTAACTTGATGAAGCTTTCCATAAACCATCTTTGTGCATGAGCTGCTTCAGTATTCTGTATTCAGACTATTGCTTTGCTAGCCACATTGTTTGCATAGTACATCTGTAGAAAGCCCAATAGGTGTAGCCTTACAGCGTGAAGGTCAAGAGAAAGTGACAGCTACTGATAGCTGTCTGCTGGTAGTGTGCAAGAATCTGTTTGTGAGTTGTTAAGTGGTTCCCAAGCTGTGTAAAAGAAGCAAAAGTGGAAAATCTTCACGTTTACTCACGAAGACGCTCTTTTTTTTGATGGAGGAAGCTACAAGAAAACAAGAGGTGTTTTTCTCAGGCAACCGCAGAACATTCAGAGGTTTCTGTAGAGCTAAAGATTAAATGTTGATATGGTAAGATCAAGAAAGCACCCCAAGGAGCTCTGTACACAAGCCTGATCTTGTAGGTAGCCCTTTTTCTCAGAAAGTAAATTGTTCCTTCTCTAACTTTCTATCTGTATGTGATCCGAATTGCTTCATGAAGAATTCATAAAATGCCTAAAAACAGGAGGACTGTTCTGAGCTGATTAGTTCTGGCTTCGTAATCTTCATAAGGCCACTTAATCAGTAACCAGGATAAATAGCTTCCATAATCATATATATTTTTGCTTGACAAAAGCATGTTTTTAAACCAAGCTTTCACTTTGAAGACTCCAGGGGCAACAAATTTGCGCCTTCTTTGGCTAATTAATTGATCAGCCTTATCCCCAAATCTATGCCCCAGTAGCTATTTTAGAGTTGTTTAATTCTAGCGATCTGTGACCTGCCAAGCAGCTTTCCGTTGAGTTTTTAGTACCAGATCTTCATAGCCATAAACATGCTTTGTCCATACAGTCAGTATTTTTAATTTTTTTTTCCAGTTCTGACCTGCTTAGCTCTTCAGATTACTTTTGGTAGTCTGTAATACATGCAGATTTCTCTTGGCTTGTTTTTCAGATTTTTGTGTTAGAAATCTAAGCATCAGAAATGGACTTGTTTCAGCTTTGTAAGCAAGTCTGTAGAAATTACCAGTTCATAACAATTTTCTTAGCACCTTGAGACAAAGTTTATTTCAGCACAAGCTTTCATGAGAGACTTTGCTACTTCAGATGCATGATATGAAATGAAAAATTCACACCAGTCTTTATAACCACAATCACAGAGGGGCAGGAGGGAGGGAAGACAAAGTTGTGGCACAAAGTTTTGTAGCAGATTATTCCCAATGAGGCCATGTGCAAGGCACAGGAACAGACATGGTGGTTACACTTAATGATGAGAGAGGTCACCGCCTCTCATGGGGTTCAGAAAAGCAAGAGTCCAGTAACATCTTAAAGACTAACAAAATGTATGGCAGGGTATCAGCCATACCTTCAGATACCTTCTGAAGAAGTGAGCAGTGACTCACGAAAGCTCATACTCTGCCATAAATTTTGTCAGTCTAAGGAGCTTCTGGACTTTTGCGCTTTTCTACTGCTATAGACAAACATGGTTACCCATCTTGATCTATCTTCATGGGATTCAGTTGCTGAGAGATACATTTACAGAGTTAAGGCAAAAGTCTACAAAACAAGCCCCTTCCAGGAAAGTTTAGTGTGAGTCATAAGACAGGAATACAGTGTGATACAGCGTAATAGTATGATTTCAACAGATAGAAGAACCTTTTAACATCTCTGAAGCAGGGCCGTAGCCAGGATTTTGTAATTCGGGGAGCCTTTAAATAAGTCAGGGGGCACTGACGTCAAAAAATAAAAATAAAATAAAATTTTAAAAACTCACTTTTGCAGCGTTCGCAGTCTGCTTGCCTACACAGGAAAGCAAACTGTGCTTGGGGAAGGGGCGGTGGTGGGGAGTCCTCCAGGTGGCCCAGAGAGTTGGGGGACCTGGGGGCTGCATGGAAGTCAGGGGGCCAGGCCCTGAAATGCCCCACTGTAGCTACAGGCCTGCTCTGAATGGCGGGTTATGCTAAACCATTAACAGCTACAGGTGGGTAGCCATGTTGGTCTGAAGCAGCAGGACAAAGTTTGAGTCCAGGGGCACCTTTAAGACCAACAAAGTTTTATTCAAGGGGTATAAGCTTTCATGTGCAGTCACACTTCTTCAGATACAATGAAATGGAAGTTACCAGCCCATACATATAGGTAGAGGGTGGGCACCAAATTAGCATACAGCATAATGAAGTTGTTTAACAGATGCAAGGACCAAACAGGAATAACAAGCTTAGTTTACCATTTGTTTGGGTTTAATTCTGAGAGAAAATATAGTGAAGGAAATAAATGTCAAAATATGTCAAAAATTGAAGACTGATGAGCAGATGTATCCTCAACTGTGGAAAGCTGACAGTAATGACAGGGTCTCAGGTAATTAGCATTCCACAGTTAAGGATACGTCTGCTCATCAGTCTTAAATTTTTGACATTTTTATTTGGCTCAGAAAGTAGCATTTTTGGCTCATGAAGTAGCATTTTTCCTCACAACATTTCACAGCTTAGAGGGAACATTGACTATTAACATTTTTTGCAATCCATCAGTGCAGATGTTATTCCTATTTTTGTTTTTTGCAGTGCCAGTGTTGCACGAGGTGTTATCTACAGATGCAATTGTACAGTTGTACAGTTACAGATATAAGCATTAGATTAATTGGTTCTAATTTTGCATCAGTATTGATAATTCAACATTACTAAATATATAGGAGTTTGTGTGGAAACTAATATTGCTCCAGCAGGTTCTCCAGTGGAACATTTCAGTATTGTATGCTTTGGACTCAACTGTGGGAAAAAAACATTTATTCGAGCCCTAAATGATAACTCACATCCTTGTAGAAAGTCCAATAAAACAGAATTTTATATGCTTTTGTCGTATCAATTGCTAGTGACTCTGGGCCAAGTCCAATGAGACACTGGAATCTATCTTTTCTCTCTAGTACTTTTTAATCCGGCTTCCCTTTGTGGAGCGGAGAACATCATGCACTGGATGCCAATTTACCCTCACAAAAACTCTTTGAGGTGGATTAGGCTGAGAATTTCATTGGCTCAAAGTCATCCTATGAGTTTTGTGGCAGAATGAGGATCCACAATGGGATCTTCCCACTATTTAAAGGTAAATTGCAGGCACAGGTGCCCAATTCAGATCAGGGCAGAGGGAGAAGGGATATAAAATGGATTGACCCCTCCCATTTGTTATTAGCCTTAGGAAGGGGGCAAGACAGGAACAGAGAGTGCTTGTTATTGTTCTTTACCTCCCAAGGTTAACACCACCTGGTGGTTTGATTAGCAAATCTCATGAGGATAGAAATGCCATGGTCCCAATCTGCAGGCCTAGTGCAGCTGTAAGTTACCTTTAAAGAATACTGGGAAGTTCCAGTTGTAGATCGTTCAGCATCTTCTCTGGTAAGTTTACACAGCTGGTCCTTTTTGGCTTATAGTACCATTTGCAACTTTTCAATTGGGATTCCAAGAGAATAGTGCTTGGTTTTGTTTCTTTGCTCATTTATATTCAAGCATCCTATAAAGAGGCAAGCTTGCATTGTTCTAATCCACTTCAGGATTACTGTTCCCTCAACAAGGCTCTTTTTTATGGTGTTGTACAAAAAACTTGGGCTGCAAAGTGAAAAAATAAAATAATTCCTATAACTGTATATTGGTAATAAAAATGACACTCTGGTGTCTCTGCAAATAGAGATTTTTCTCTAACTGCATGTCTTAAATATCAATTTATGAGTCCCATAAGATGCTGCTGTTAAAGGGAAATGATTCACAGTGAGCACAGTAACTGCTGAAGGTTGTCTTAGGCTGCAGAATTCAAAAAGAACTGTAAAACTGAAGGACTAACTTAGACTGCACTGTTGTTGGAAGATGCTGTCAGAATTCGTTATAGGTGATCCTGATCGAGGAAGATTGGAAACGGGGCAAAGCAGGGGAAATAGCAGCAGATATCTCTTCTCTATATATAATACTTCTGTTTTCGAGTGGCAACATTCCATGTGCTTCCTCAGCCATTGGCCTGTCAGCTGCCACTCAAGAGTACTTGTGTGCCATTGGCCGGGTGCTGGGTCTGCTTCTCTTCCCCGCCCACTCCCCCTTCAGCCGCTGTGCCCTGTCAGAATTACTGGCAAATGGCTTTCTCTCTTGACGAAGATGCTTTTGCTGCTTGCCTCCTCTGTGGGACTAACTTTCCCTTCAGTGGCTGTTGGTAGATGTCACGAAATGGCAGTTACCTGTGTTTGTAAGATGGCCGTGTTTTGTTTAAACATTTTGTTTAAACGAACATTTTGTTAAAAATGTTCCCCCATAAGGTTTGAGCTGTAGTTCCAGATAGGGGCCTGCAGGGGTATCACTCACTGGGTTGAATGGGGCTTCCTCATCTGCTAGCCTACAGTTCCCAGCTGCCCCAAGGCCAACAAATGCAGGAAAACAGGGACTGTCCCAAGGCAGTTTTCGTCCCTAGGAGCAGCAGAAATTCAGCCACTCCACAGTTGGCTGGACTGGGGAAAGAATGGAAGTTTCCCTGCTCTCTTGGGCAAGAGAGAGAGGCTGAAGTACAGGTGAGCTGACAACCTACAGAGGTAGAGAGTATTGTGTGTTGGGAAAGAGGATTGTGTTTAACCCCTGTTAATTTATGTCCTGTTGGATCATAGTGTGTGCTTACTCCTACAGTGTGGGTGTGCTCCATACCTGTGTAAATAGTTAAATACATTCTTTAACTTGGGCTAATAATCTGTGTTGTGCTCTGACCACACAGTCTCCCCTGCTCTGCACAATACCAAAGGGAGGGGGTAGCCTAGGGGAGCAAGGAAAGGCCAGACCTTTGGTTTTCCAACTTTCCAGGGATCTTCCAAAGATTGGGGATTCTATCTCCAAATAGGGAGATTTGGCCAGAGGGGTCTCACTGTCCCTCTAAAAAGGCAGTGACGATTCCGTGAGTGGTGGCAGCAAACTTAAGGAGTGAGATACACCCATGGGACAAGGGTGGGAGGCAAACAGCTGAGTTGTAAACTGGAGCCTGTTTCACCATGGTAGGCAACCAAGCTTGGTTCAGACAAAGGAAGAAAACCCTTCGCAGTCCTTTGTGAGGAATTCATTGGGGCCAGTCCTGACTAGGGTTGCCAGCTCCAGGTAGGGTGATTCCTGAAGATTTTTTGATAGAGTCTATGGAAGCCAGGGTTTGGGGAGGGGAGAGGCCTCAGCTGAACAGAATGCCATACAGCCCACCTTCCAAAGCAGTTATTTCCTCCATGGGGGAGAGATCTGTTGTCTGAAGTTAAGTTGTAATACCTGGCGATCTTCAGGCTCCACCTGGAGGTTGGCTGCCCTGGCCATAGCAGTCAGTGTTTCAGAGCAGGGTCTGCTAGATCCAGGTAGAAGCTGAGTGGGTGATTTTGGACCAGTCACAGACTTTCAGCCTAATCTACCTCACAGGGTTGTTGTGCAAGTCAAAAGAGGAAGAGGAGAAAGATGTAAGCTGCTTTGGTCCCCATTGCAGAGAAAGACTACTTTTCCTCCTGGGAAACCATTGTTGCTAATATCCAGGTGAGGGATGGAGATCACTCAGAATTACAACTGCTCTCCAGATGGCAGAGATCAGTTCCCCTGGAGAAAAGGGTGGACTCTGTGGCAGTCGGCTTCAGAGGACGGAAGAGGCTGCAGGTGTGTGTGTGTGTGTGGGGAGAAATGGAAAGCTGAAGAGAGAGTGGAAATAAAGGTAGGTTGATGATTGGCTGGGAAGGAGATAGGGTTACCAACTCCAGGTGGGAAATT
>NW_015177100.1:146135-148967 GCF_001447785.1 Gekko japonicus | reverse complement strand
CAAAGAATCTTGTTTCTCTTCTATTTTTTGTATCTTCTCCTCTGTCTCTGTAGTCTTGGTTGCATTTGCTTGGACATCCTTCTTAATTCCTGGAGATTTGAGGGATGGAACCTGGAGAGGGTTTGAGGAGGGGTGGGACCTCAGACAGGTACAATACCATAGACTCCACCCTCCTGACCAGCCATTCCCTTCTGGGGAACTACTGTTGCCAATCTCAGGAGAGGGGTGGAAATCACTCAGAATTACAACTGATCTCCAGGAGGGAGGGGGGAGGAGATGCAAAGCTGACATAAGAGTGGCAGATAATGGTAGGTTGATGCTTGGCTGGGAAGAAGATAGGGTTGCCAACTCCAGGTTGGGAAATTCATGCAGATTTGAGGGGTGGAGCCTGGAGAGGGTGAGGTTTGAGGAGGGGTGGGACCTCTACCCTCCAAACCAGCCATTTCTTCCGGGGTAACAATTGTTGCCAATCTCCAGGTGAGGGCTGGAGATCACTCAAAATTAAAACTGCTCTCCAGGCAGCAGAGATCAGTTCCTCTGGAGAAAATAGTGGACTCTGTGTCATTACACCCTGCTGAAGTTGCCACAGCACATTGACGCTGAGTGTACAAGGTGTTGGCACTCTCTCAGGGCCTCTTTCTGAAGTTCACTGTATTTATTTCCACAATGGGCCTTATTCCTAGTATGGATCATATTTGCAGGCAGATGGAAAATAAGGGGAGCCGACACCATTATTTGGGATAATTAAAGGGCCAACTTCATTAATCTTAATCTGATAAGAATCTGTAGCTGCCAAGGGTATTGAACACATTCCATACCTCTTTTGCAGTGCTGGCATTGGATGAGATGGAGAGGAGTCAGGCCTCATCCATCTGCATTCAAGGGACTGCACACAAACCTCCCCCATTCCCATCTCAGTTGAAGGGGGTGGTTGGAGGAGAATTCTTCTGTTCTATAGGCTCAAGTTATCAATTTATCATTAATGGAACTTTGTCATTGTCAAATTCATTGAAGTGTGTGAAAAAGCCCCTATTTCCCTCCATGATCTACAGAGAAGTTTGTACTATTTATATGTTCTACCTCTCCAGAAAACCTGCTGAAGGGGGCTTACAAAACAAAATATGATAGAAATCTTAACCCAGCATAAAAGTTGTTTCATAGAAACATAAGATCATTAAAATTAGCAGCCATTAAACCAATCAATAAACCCAGAAAACCTAAAGTGTTGTGACAACTCTAACCATAATTCTCACTTCTTATTCCTCCTCTGTCATCATGGGTGGATGGAAGGATGGCCTTTGTGTGTGGCCTGTGAGATGGAAGATGAAAGGGCACAGGTTGTGACTTTGCCACTTTGGGCAGGCAAACAATGGGAGGTAGATGGTTATTGGCTGGGTATTTAAGACTGGAAAACCTGCCTCCCTGTACAGTTCTTAGTTAGTGCTGCATCCACACTTCCTTCCCAGTCACTGCAGTATGGGCCTGTGATTGGCTACAGGAGCAATTAGGAGTTTTTACCCCTTTTATCTGAATTTTTGTGGTCAGTCTTTGGACTTAAGGGTTTACTGCAGGGTTGAAGGCTGCCTTTGTCCTTTAGATTTTGTTGCATTTGAACTCAGCCAAAATATATTTTTAAATAGGTCACAGTTTGCAAGATCAATATGGGTTAAAGGCTACTAGAATTAAGTGAGATTCCTTGGTGAGCAGTACCTGGGTGGGGGTATCACTGGAAGGGTGAAAGCATCCCCTACACCGGTTTTTCTGAGGGACCAGAACCCTATTGGAGCTTGCCTTCTTCAGCTATTCAAGGCTTTTTAGCTCAACCTTCCCTTGGCAGATCTTTAGGAAGCTGGAGTCACCTCCAAGAAGCTTAAGGCGGATTTAACCCTGTAGCACAAAATAGATTTTTTTTTCCATGTAAAAACTCTCTACATAACAAATCAGCACATCAGGGAGAAAAGTTCTAAGCCTAGTCCTTCCGACTTTTTGTTAATTTTCCCAGTTAAGAAGGAGAACTTTGAAGACTGCAACTTTGAAGTCTGAAATGATACGATCAGAAGTACTGCCTCAGAACTCTGCCACCTCATTCTGCTGCATGTCTAAACCAGGGATCTGATACCCACAATAGGGAGGGAAGGTACTGAAACAATCTAAATAAGGATGCAGGCTGTTACTATGGATGCCAGGCTCCAGGTAGGATGTGGGGATCCCCTGGAATTACAGCTCATCTCAAAACTGCAGAGATCATTTCCCCTGGAGGATATGGCTGCTTTGGAGGGTGGACTGTATGGCATTGTACCCCACCGAGGTCCCTATCCTGCCAGGGCTCCATCTCCAGATCCCCAGGAACTTCCCAACCTGGTCCTGGCAACCCTACTCCCTATCCCCCACAGGTGGCCAGGAGGGACCTGGCAGGCTATGGCAAATAAAATGCAAGTCTGTGGACAGGCAGGCAAAAAGGGAATATGAGGAGCATATAGCAAAAAATGTAAAAACCAACAATAAAACTTTCTTCAAATACATTAGAAGCAGGTAACCAGCCAAGGAGGCAGTGGGGCCCTTGGATGACCAAGGGGTAAAAGGAGTACTGAAAGATGATAGGGAAATGGTTGAGAAGCTAAATGCATTTTTGCCTCTGTCTTCACTGTGGAAGATGAGAAGTGCTTGCCCACTCCAGAACCGCTGATTTCGGGAGGGGTGTTGAAAGAACTGAGTCAGATTGAAGTGACGAGAGAAGAGTTCCTAAAACTGATAGACAACTTAAAAACTGATAAGTCACCAGGCCCAGACGGCATACATCCGAGAGTTCTGAAAGAACTCAAATGTGAACTT
>NW_015177100.1:104384-144623 GCF_001447785.1 Gekko japonicus | reverse complement strand
TACCAGAACTCGTGGGTACTCAATGAAATTGCTGAGCTGTCGGGTTAGAACGGATAAAAGGAAGTACTTCTTCACCCAAAGAGTGATTAACACATGGAATTCACTGCCACAGGAAGTGGTGGTGGCTACAAGCATGGACAGCTTCAAAAGGGAATTAGATAAGCATATGGAGCAGAGGTCCATCAGTGGCTATTAGCCACAAGGTATAGATAGGGGAGGGAGCTGCGGTGGCTCAAGTGGTTAAGACACTGAACTGCAGGCTGTGGAAGGTCAGTAGTTCAGCAGTTCAAGACCCGGGTGCCGCAAGACGGGGTGAGCTCCCGTCTCTAGTTCCAGCTCCTGCCAACCTAGCAGTTCGAAAGCAAGAAATTGCAAGTAGATAAATAGGTACCACTTCGGTGGGAAGGTAACAGCATTCCGTGCACCTTGGTGTTTAGCCATGCCGGCCACATGACCACGGAAACGTCTTCGGACAGCGCTGGCTCTTCGGCATTGAAACGGAGATGAGCACCGCAACCCTAGAGTCGGATTCGACTGGCTTTCGAGCAAGGGAACCTTTACCTTTACCTTTACTATAGATAGGGGCTCTGGGGCAAGTGATGCTCTGTCTTCTTGGTGCTTCGGGAGGGGGTCAACAGTGGGAGGGCTTCTAATGTCCTGGCCCCACTGGTGGACCTCCTGATGCTACTGGTATTTCTGGCCACTGTGTGACACAGAGTGTTTGACTGGATGGGCCTTTGGCCTCATTCAACATCGGCGTCTCTGATGTTCTTATGTAACCCTAGCTGTTAAAGTTAATTCTTTAATTAAAGTACACTAGTTTAGCTAGCTTTAAAAAAATTAGGCAAATTCAAGGAGCAATAGGCCCATTAGTAGTCACACTAGCTAAATGGAATATCTATGTTTGGAGACAGTATACCTCTGAATATTAGTTAACGGGGTGGGGGGCAAAATTGAGAGGATTTCACCTATGTGTGCTTTTTGTAACCCTTCTGGAAATCTGATTGGCCACTGTGGAAAAGAGCATGTTGGACTAGATGGACCACTGGGTTGATCCAGCAGAGTTCTTGTGTTCTTATACAACACTGTGGCCCATAAATTTGTATCTCATCTCTCCTTTCTTGTGTCCAACTTGTATAGTGGATGCTTGGAAATATGGCTGAGACAACAGGGGCTATTGCCTCAAATATTGAGGGGGCCATATCAATAATGGGTTATTTGAGGCATTTTGACTTACTTTCCCCCCTTTAAAAATAACAGATTAAGGAGACCCACAATAAAACTATATCAAATGTTCATAAAACAATAATCAGGAGAAATGAACCAGTCAACAGAACTCAGCAACAAAAAACAGCCTACATCAAATGCTTTAGTGTTAATGTTCCCTGAAAAGCAACTAGTGTTGAGGCCACATGGGCTTCCTGTAGCATGGCATTCTAGTGTCTGGATGCCACAGCCTAAAATGTTCCCGCCTGCATGCTCACCAGCCATTTTTATAGGACAGAAAGACATGGAGGAAACCCTCTGCTCTTGATCTAAAAGTTCAGGTATTTTTATAAGGAGGAGAAGCAAGACTTCATATATCCACAGCTCTGACTGCTTATAGTTTAAAGGTCAAAGTCAGCCATTTGCATTGGCCTAGAAACAGCCTGGCAATCAATGAAGATTGACAAGTACCAGAAATATATGCTGTATAAAATGACAACCATAAAATTAGCTCCAGTTAAAATTCCAACTGTATTTTGTAGCAGTAGCAGTTTCCAAGGGTTCAAAGTCATCCCCATGTATACCACCTTGCAGTATTCTAATCTGAATAGGATTGCCATTCTCCCAATGCAGGCAGGGGTTCCACTGCTTTTGGGGGGCCCAATACACTGAGGCCAGCTGGCCATTGGGGGAGCCCCACCCCCAAAGAGCCCCGATGTACCCAACACGATGACATCATTGACGTCATTGCACCAGACATGTCACATGGTGGGAGGCTCTAGCATTTGGGTCAAAACTCTATGGTGTTTTTTTTCTGTCCATCCGGTGATGTCATTGCAGCGTGTTCTGGGTGATGTCATTGCAGTGTGCGTTCACAGCACATGTACCAGAAGATCCCAGGACCAGGCAGGAGCACCACCACCCACAGCCAGGTAAGACCTGGTGACCCTAAATCTGAATATTATATAACAGAGGGCAGGTCAGATTCGTGGGTTGTTTCGGTATCTGAAATTATTAAATCTGCTTCCTTTCAAAGCAGTAATGCCAGTTTGGTGTAGTGGTTAAGAGCAGGGGTCATTTGCTGCTGGAGCACAGTGGAGCAGCGCTCCGGCAGTAAAGAGCCTGGGGCAGCCTGCCGCCCCACTGCTGCCAAAAGCCCAGCTCTGTTAGCCATCTTGGCACCTGGGCTTGGCCTGCTCTGGCGGGGATTGGCGGCTCTCCCAGGACTCCCCCTGCTGCTGTGCTGAGAGGAGGAAAAGGGCATGGCAAGAGGAGCGTTGCCCCTGGCCTAGCCCTCGCAGGGCCCCCTGAGGCACCACTGGGCTGGGCTACAACTCCCCAGCTTCCAAAGCCACCCCCACGAGTGCAAACTTTCCACCTTGTGCCGAGCAAGGCGCCCCGGAGAGGTATATCACCGCCACCATCCTCCTTCTCCTCCAGCCAGCTTTGCAGAGCCACCTGACTCGCACTCACTTCCACTTTGGTGCCCCTGACCACTTGCCACCCCGCACAGCTTTGCACACTGAGGGGGAGCTCGAGCCACATGGTGGATGCCGGAGAGGAGCACCAGAGGAGGTGTGCCGGCGGGAGCAAGAGAAGGAAGGAGGGCGCTTCTCCCCCCCAGGCAGCTGGTGTGCCGAGGGGGAGCTGTGGTGCCCTTCTGCCAAAGGATAGCCGAAGAAGAGGGCAGGAAGGTGGTGGCGGCAGCAAGAGCAATGTGGCCGGTGAGCGTGGTTAGCAGGCTGCTCTGCTCCCAGGATTCAGCGCTGCGGCAGGTGGTGTTCTGCAGGAACCTGGCAGTGCTGCCCTTGCACTTGGCGCCCAGTGGGAGGAGTGTGCAGGTCTTCATCAGCGCCAACCCTGATGGTAAGGTGAGCTGGAGAGAGGAAGGGGGCTGCCCTACAGGGGATGCCAGTCCCCAGGTGGGGGCAGGGGCAGGGGATCCCGTTATTTTTTGGGGCTCCCCCAAGACACCAGCCAGCTGGCTGGTGGGAGGGAACCCCCCAACAGTCATCCACAGCCCCGCTTGAAAAGAGTGGATGCCATGTGTGCCTGCTCCACAAGCAGTGAATTCACAGCTTAAAGGACAGGTGCCATGGCACCTGCTGTTTTCAAGTGGGGGCTGCCTCCTCTTGCCCTGCAAGTGGTGAACTCATGGCTTACAGTGCAGGCACATGTGGTGCCCCCTTTACCCACAACCATTTAAAGGGAAGGTTCCCTTTAAATGGTTGGGGGAAAGTGCAGGGGGGCGTGTGTGCATGGTGCTCCATCCCTGATGCAATGATGGCAATCTGATTGACGATGTCATATCGGGAATGGCCCCACCCCCTCCCAGCACACACACACCCAATACCTCTGCCAGGGAGAGGATTGGGCCTGGCAACCCTAGAACTGCCTGCTCTCATATTGTCTAGCCCACCAGTTAAGATCTGCCTCATAGCCCTGCTCTCTGTGGCCCTGCCTTCAGAGATGAGACACATGGTGACCAGAGCGAGGGCTTTTCACTTGTGGTGCCTCGCTTGTGGAATGTACTTCTCCTTGAGGCTTGCCTGGTGCCTACATTGCTTTCTTTAGTTGCCACAACAAAATGTTTCTGTTCACCCAGGCTTTTAATTAAGGGGTTGATTTTTCTAAAACAATATTTTAGCTGGGAAGCTGTAGCTTGAAGTTGTCTGTGGTTTGTTTTGTGATCTATTGTTTTATGCTGGGCTGGGGCTTTTTAAAACTGGATTTAATTAATGTCTTTTAATGTTTTGGTTTTTTAATATTTTTATTTTGTAACCTGTCTCAAGCAGATTCCTGGAGAGAAGGCATAAAAACAGTCAAAATAAATAAAAAATTGAAGCTATGGGACATTTGGTACGAATCTTTTTAGGGGGGCATAATGACATCCACGCCTTAAAAGAAAGGAACAAACACAAAGAGGGAATGAAAAAAAGTTGACAAAAACGACGAAAGCAGATGATAAAAAAACAACAACAGAGAACAGGAATAGAAATATTTCCTCCCTGGAGCTTTGACTGGGGGTCAATTGTGTTTTATAGTTCTGTTCCATTCAGTGGCACAAAAGAATCCATTCAAAACACTGTGATTTCAGTCAAACTAACAAGCATGACATTGTTTTACATCTGTAGAGAAATGTTAGGGAGGGAGGATCTTTGGCTCTTCTCTCATAGAGGAGGAGGAGAAGCACAGGTGAGATCCAGCTCCTTTTTCTCCTAATAAAGCCTTTGACAATCAGTTGCTGTGCCCATCCAGGAAGGAGAATCTTAAGATCCTATGGGGGGCGGGGAACTATATCACACCCTCTCTCACACACATAATAATCCATTGCTGAAATAATATTCAATACTAATATGTTGTACAAGAACACAAATAATTTGTATCAGAATATAATACTGACAGTAGAAAAGGTTGTCCTAACTGATAAGCATTAGAGTACCTTAACATTCACCTAAATCTAACTCAGTTGCCACAAACAGCATTTTAAGCCTATAAACTGGTTTTCTTAATGCAGGCTTGTGACATCTCTCCCCAAACAGTGACTGTTAAATTTCATTTGGAAGACTGGATAAATTATCAGTGACATTGGAAAGGGGAAAAAATATTTACAGTGCTGAGTGACAAGTTGTTTTGTGTACATATTGCATCAGTGACAACATAATAGCAAAGACCTCACAAACAGCAGATACTTATCAGTGCCAGTGCTGGGAAATGGTGTGTGATATCCCCCATCTGCTTTACATTTCAGTCATAGTTCTATTTGTGTTAGATAGAAGAGAAGATATATACATTTATGCATGCCAACCATGCTGCTAAGATACTATGGATCACCAGCTCGTTTCGTCTTAAAAGAAGATTTTGTTATGGAAAGGTTTAATTCTATTGTTGGCATCTGTCAAGGAATAACAACAACAAAAACAAAATGAGAGAAGAGCTGGGTTCTGACAAGACAAATGGAATGTGTTCCCTAGAGGCTGACTCTGTAGGATGGAGCAATCTGCTGGATTGCCTTGCCTACCATTTCTTGCCCTTTCAACATTGCCTGAATCTTGGCCTAGAACTTTTGTTGAGAAATATGCACCCAGCAAACATATTTAGAGGAGATTGGGGGGCAGGGACATGGGGGGGGCAGCCATTGGTGATGGCATGACTTCACTTTCAGAAAAAAACTAGAAGCGATGCCATGCCTCTCTAGGAATTGCTGGTAAACCATAGAGTTTCTGGTGATTCCTAGAGAGGGCTGATGCTGTTGGGCCAACAGCCATTCTTTTTTCTCCTTCCACCACTTGGAGCAGCAGGAGGAAATGATAGATGGCCTGGCAGCCCCACTTGAAATACCAAATCAAAACTTTGTGTATTTATCTTGGGTAGTTCTTGTGAGGATAAAATGGAAGAGAGCAGAATGATTTATGCCATAGTGTGTCCCCGTTGGGGAGAAAGGTGAGGTATAAATGAAGTAAATAATAATAGCAGTTAAAAGCTTGGACTGGCTGGAAACTAGCAATCACAAGCATGCTATGATTAATATTCCTTCTTTGCTTCTCATTTATGAGGAGTCCAGTGTCTTTTCAGAAGATATTACCAGGCTTACTCTTCCTTGTTTGTCTGATAGGCTCCTTTATGTTAGTTGTATGATTCTTCCCCACTCCTCCAGTTTCATCTTTTCTTTCCTCTGATCACAGAAGAACCTAATGAAGTGCTGGGAACTCATTACAGGTTTTCTAGAAAATAATGAATTTAATAAATAGCTCTTAATTACTATTGGAAGCTATGGTGATTAGAACTCTGCATGAGGGCTGAATGTCAGCATAGCAACTTGCATTTGTGATTTCTAAGTTTTGTTTTTTCCTTGCCAATGGGTTGTTTGATTTTTAGTTAGTATAAATCCATCCATGAAGTACACTGTACACCTCAGGTGAATTTATGCTCATGGTGCCATTTCACTGTGTTAGTGTTCTTCGGTTTGTACAAAATCTTTTCCAGCCATTTTTATTTATTTATTTTTAACAGGAGGGAATGTAGACGGCTCTTGCATTGCCAATTTGTAGAAGAGTGTGCAAAGCCTTCCTTTTTAGAGCACCTTTTCTGAGGTGGTTTTTGAAGATAATGTGATGACTGAGATGACTGAAATGATAAGGGATTCATTTGCTGCTGACTGGTTGTATTTATAATGCCAAATGTATTTTTGTTTGTTTTATTGGGGTCTTTTTGCCATATTGCCTTGGTGTGGTGGCGGAAAGTGCCATCAAGTTGCAGCCAATTTATGGTGACCCCAGAGGGCTTTCAAGGCAAGACAGATACAGAGATGCCTTCGCCATTGCCTTCTCTGCGTAGCAACCCTGGACTCCCATCCAAGTACGAAACAGGGCAACCCTGCTTAGCTTCTAAGGTGAGGAGATGTGAGGAGACTGTAGCTGCCTTAAATGTTCAAAGTTGGGATAGGAATGTTTTAATAAATATTTAAAAAACCAGACCATTGATATGAGAACAACTACTAAACCTACTATTGCTTTAAAAAGGTCAAAGAACATAAGACATTTCCTCATGAATGTTGGTTCCACCGTGAAATTTCCTCATGAATGTTGGTGTCTTGCCATTTTTCACAAGCTGCCATTCTATGTCTTACTGAATTCTTAATTCCACATCCCGTAACTCTGTGAACAGCACAGGTCATCCACCAGAACAGCCAAAGCTATTTCAGTCCCATAACCAGGCCTGAAACAAGATTGAAAAGGATCCAGATCTGCCAAGAACAGATTAATTTACAATGTGGACAATAAATGTGGATGGGACTGAATGGGTGCACTATGCTGACACCTCAGGAAGCTGCTTAAAAACACAAGGACTACATCAGTTCAATATGAATATAGGGTTGCCAGTTCTGGGTTGGGAAACACCTGGAGATTTGGAGGGGGAGCCTGGGGACAGTGGGTTTTGGGGAGGGGAAGGACCTCAGCACAGTATGAGGTCATAGAGCCCTCCCTTTTCTCCAGGGGAACTGATCTTGATAGTCTGGAGATCAGTTGTAATAGCAGGAGAGCTCCAGGTACCACCTGGAGGTTGGCAACCTTACTGAACAAGGGGTTCTGTGAAAGCATGCAGGCCATTTTCATCACTGAGAAAATATAGGATTAAAAATGAACATCACAAGAACACAAAGGAATAAGGTTAACTTGCTGGTGGTTTCACTTAGAAAACCAGGGATTTCATTGGGCAGCATTACTCATCTCAACTTTAAATGTCAAGAAAGAAAGAAAATCTTTAGATTTTTTCTGTGCTAGTGAACTCACGAGCTTTCAGAACAGAGTCAATCTTTTCTTTTTTGTCCTTAATTTTGAAGGTAACCCCTTCCGGAGTTAGCCATTTGTATCCAATTGAATTTGTCTGAAGAAAAAGCACTATATCTTGACTTCTGGTTGATGGCGGCACGCTAAGCAGACTCACCTCCCGGACTGCTTGGGGGTGAAGCTGTGCTCTGGCCGGGGGAGGGGGTGTGCAGGCTCGCAACCCCCCCCCCCAGGGACCCGGCGAAGGGGCCCTGGCCAAGGAACTTTTGAAGAGGCGGCCTCTTCGAGGGCGGAATGCCCGAGAATTGAGGCACCTCTTTGTTCCAGTGGTTCTCTGTGCCATGAGACCCAGATGGGACTAGTGGCATTAACCGGAGCAAGCGTAGGAGATCCGGAGTTTGAAATGAAGCCTTGAGCGGGGTCGGAAGACCAACAATGAACTTGAGTCAATGTTAAGGGAATTTAAAGGACAAAAGGCAGCTCCCCACCCTACTTCATGGAACTGAGAAAAGGCGAGCGGGGGGAGGGATGCCTCCCATGCGCATATGTTAAACGAGTGAGGGGGGAGCGAAAGAAATAGCAGAGAAAACTGCCAAGAGACACTTACCTGCGGGAGTTTAAGCGATCGAGTGCACATTCAGAGACAGTGAAAGAAGTGGAGATAACCACTCAAAAGGTGAAGAAAAAAGTACAAAGACTGGAAAGTAAGCAAGTATCTACTGAAGATCAATTACTGCAACTACAAATGGAAAAAGCTAACATGATCCTTCGCTTCCAGGGCATTCCGGAGAACAAGGGGGAGAATCTCAAAGAGGTGATGGGTGAAGTGCTGGCCCCGGTGACAGAGATGTCAGCAGAATCGTTGATAAGCGATATGGATGTGATCTACAGATCTTATTCAGGATACATAAAGAAAAATAATCTGCCCGGGGAAATTGTTGTGAGATTCTCAAAGAGGCATGTAAGGGATGCAATCCTGAAAGCGGTTTCTGGGGGGTTCCTGAAAGTGGGAGAAAGTGCTATCAGAACACTGAAGGATATTCCATTTGAGGTGAGACAACGGAGAAAGAAATACAAAGAGTTGGTGACTTTTCTTCAGACAAACTCAATTGGATATAAATGGTTGTTTTCAGAGGGAGTCACTTTCAAGATCAAAGATAAAAAAGAAAAGATTGACTCTGTCATAAAAGCCAAAGATTTTTTAAAAGCGCAGCTGGGAAGATCAGAGGACGAAGAAAAAGAAGAGGACAGCAAGTCTAGCGGCGAGCTGGACTCTGGTTCTTCCGGAGAGGACTCTCTGGACAAGAAGGGGGTGGCTGCTCCAAAAACTCCTTACAAGATACAAAAAAGACGAGAAATAGAGGCTGAAGGACTCTGAATGGTGCCTCGGGAAAGAAGATGAAAATAGAAGACTTGGGGATGTTGTCTTTAGACAGTGAATTGTAAAAGTTAGAAAAAAGAAAATGTATTAATGATTGACTCAGTTTGTTTTATGTTTAAACGAAGGAAAGTTTTATTGTGAGTAAGCTAATGAAGATCTCCTCTCTTGGGTTTTTAGGTAGTTGTGGGTACTTTTACTTTATCCTGTATATGTAGTTCCCCTTCCTATTTTCTGTAGTGGTTTTTGTAGTTTTGCAAAATAAAAAAAATCCCCTTTGGGGGCTTCAAAAACAAAAAAGAAAAAAAGAAAAAGCACTAGTTCCTTGTACATCTTTCTCTGTTGCCTTATTTCAAATGGAATGTCTTTTAAAACTCTGATGGTATTCTCCACTTTCAGTGGTGTTCCGGCAACTGCTTTCAGGATTGCATCCCTTACATGCCTCTTTGAGAATCTCACAACAATTTCCCCGGGCAGATTATTTTTCTTTATGTATCCTGAATAAGATCTGTAGATCACATCCATATCGCTTATCAACGATTCTGCTGACATCTCTGTCACCGGGGCCAGCACTTCACCCATCACCTCTTTGAGATTCTCCCCCTTGTTCTCCGGAATGCCCTGGAAGCGAAGGATCGTGTTAGCTTTTTCCTTTTGTAGTTGCAGTAATTGATCTTCCGTAGATACTTGCTTACTTTCCAGTCTTTGTACTTTTTTCTTCACCTTTTGAGTGGTTGCCTCCACTTGTTTCACCTACTCAGCATTCTGTTTCAGTACTTGCAATGTCTCATTGATCTGGGTTTGCTGAGAAGAAAGGCATGCTGTCACTTTTGACCTCTCTTCCTTGAAGTTATTCAGCTGCTCCAGCAGGGGGCACATGGATTCTGCCATAATCTTTGCCAACTCGCTGGTTACTTCTGGTCTAGGACTTTCCAGTCCTTTCGGTTTTGCAGGCTTGTCTTTGTCCCTCTTCCCCACCATTTTTTCCGCTTGTTTACTTTCAGAAAGTTTTTGAAAGTCTCTGAATGTGCGCTCAAATGCTTAATTTCGCTTTGGTAAGTACTTCTATGCAGTTATCTCCGTGTTTTCTTCCGCTCCCCCCCCCCAATCGCTCAGGAACTCATGCGTATGGAAGGCGTCCTTCCCCCACTCGCTTTTCTTCCCGTTCACTAGGGTGGGGAGCTGCATTTTTGTTTAAAAATCACTTCGAAGTCGACTCATGTTCGTAGTTGGGTCTTCCGACCCCGCTTTCTTCATCGTTTTAAACACTGGATCTCCTGTGCTTGACCCGGTCAGCGTCACTTAGATCCATTCGGTCCCTACAGCACGGGGGACCATTGAAACCAAGAGGTGCCTCAATTCTCTGCATTCTGCCATTGAAGAGGTTGCCTGTTGAAAGTTCCCTGGCCAGGGTCCCTTCACCGGGCCCCTGGGGGGGGAGTTAGAGAACCTGCACACCCCCTCCCACGGCTTGGGCACAGCTTCACCCCTGGGAGGTCCGGGAGGTGAGTCTGTTAACGTGCCACCATAAACCGGAAGTCTCGGAAGGACTTTCATTGGACGTTATCCGCACAACCTCATTGGTTACTTATTGTAAATAGGCATGGCTACATTAGCCCGGGAATGCTTAAAAGGAGCCTAGCTCCCAATGTTAATCTGTTCCGGTTATGACTTCTTTCAAGCGCTTGTTCGTACCTAAAATAAAGCTGATCACTTTTGTTGAAATCACTCTCCGGATCTTTGTTAGCAACAATCTAACAGGGACCACATCCTCTGTTCACTGTGTGTGTGTATGTAAAGCGCTGTCAAAACACAGCTGACTTGTAGTGACCGCAGCAAGGAGCTTTCAAGGCAAGGGGGTAGCAGAGGTGGTTTGTTATTGCCTTCCTCTGTAGAATCTTCCTTGGAAGTACTTCCTTCCCATCCAAATACTGATCCTGCTTAGGTTCTGAGAAATGACAAGATTGGGCTGTACCATGCTGCCTTCCTGCCCCCTCTTCACTAGCCTATACATATTTATGGTTTATAATCTTTTTTTGTAAGTCATTCATCTCGGCCTTCTAGATGTGGTCTAGCCAGTGGCTCTCACCTGGCTCTTGTCCTTGAAGTCCTTGTCTCTAATGCTGGTATTACAGAGCAGCAGGATATAAAACTTGTGCTATAAGGGGCATATTTGTTCTCTGGGGCTTGACTATACTGTTTTGGCTTTTTTTGTTTGCAAAGCAAAATCCATGAGAGAAAATTGTCACTTGGTAACCTTGAAAAAGGCTTGTCTCTGTTTAGGCTGAGTAGTACTGGGAGCTGCTAGTAGAAAAATGAGCTTTTAGGCTCACAGGACAAGACTATTAACCTCCTGTCAAATCTGGATCTTCAGTGAGCCTTGCTGTATCTCTGTTTATTCAGCACTATTTATTGAGCTGGGGTGAGGATAACGTAAATCCCAGTGTACTCTAGCGTGTTGTGTTTTGTTTTTTTTTGGAAGGACTTGCTTTTTATTTGAAGTAACTTTTTAGCCATAGAGCTGAAGTTGCCAACTATGGCTTGGGAAATTCCTGGAGATTTGTGGGTAATCCCTGGGGAGGGTGCTCAGTGGGAATAGGGGAGCAGAGCTCTGCAGTCTGGAGATCGTCTGTAATTCCAGGAGAACGCCAGATCCCACCTAAAGGTTGGTAACACTATGCAGAGCTCTATGAAGGCAGAAAAAGAGTTAATAACTATTTTCTAGTGTAAACATTGTTATGCTTACTGTTATAAATAAACCTACTGATGTCTTGACAAATCTGAAAAACCCTAGGACTAGAGAATTTTTATCATTTTTCTGTCCAGATATTTAAAAGCATGGATCCAGGGTGATTATGTTGCAATCCTATGCAGAGTTCCTTCAGTATAAGTCCATTTGTTTCAATGTGCTTAAGCTGGAACAACACTGCACAGAACTGCATTGTTAAATACGGAATGTGAAATCATGACTATATAGTGAAAAAAACTTTCTGCTTTTCAAAATGTTCAGTTTGTCACTGGATGTTATTGAAGAGTTATAGCTTGGCATCTACAAACCTAATTTCCTTTCAGTGTAAAACATTTGCGTAGGCAAGTTTTGAAATTATGGCTAACTGGAACTTCAGTACGGGCCTAGTGTTAAGATGTTATGTACTGAGGTTCTTCAGTGTGTTACTACAAAGGACCAATAGCCCTTCTTTTTCATACTTTTTACCACAAGCAGGACAACTCTATCTGATACACTCCAAACCACAGTATGATATAAGGCAGAGGTGTTTGAAGATAATACATTTCCACAGGAATCAGTCAGGGGTGTTTGTTGAGCAAGGTAGCCTGGGAAGCTTATACATTATATACAGTGAACGTGCCTATGGAGGAATGGGATAATGCCCACTTGTGCCTATTCCCTCACTATGTTAGTATAGCAAAGCACAACAGTTGGCATATGTGTATGATCTGTATGAAGAATTGGGGTGAATGGTCCCTTACTACACACATAAAGCCTTGTATGTGCACAAGTTGTGCTTGTTCTGAAGTTGTGCTGAATTTGCATAGTATCAGAACAACCAGGTGGCATCCCCACCCCACCCCCGTAGCAGGTTCACTTTATATGCAGTACACCCCCGTAGCAGGTTCACTTTATATGCATACAAAGTGTATACAGTTGGCTTGATTGAATGGGTCCAGATAGTTCACTTGAATCCGAATGTGAATCTATACTATAAACCACTGGGTAGTAGCCTATCTGTATGCACTGGAGCCAGCCCTGTTGAGAAAGTTGCTGAAACTATTCATTTGGAACAGGAGGATGGTGGGGTTAATGGTCGGGCAATATTGAGTTCATTACTACAGACAATGGCACCTTTAGAGGACAGTAGCAACAGCAGCCAGGGTCCTTAATGCTGATGATTGCTTTAGCTGAGGGGCTTGGTAGGTACAAGGAGTCAGCTGGCTAATCCCTTTGTGCCCTTTGTTATGCTTGGGTAGCATACCTGCAGCATCTGGAGAAGGTGGGGGCGAAGGAAGCTGCCTGCATGCTGATGGAGAGGTTTGCTTTATTTCCCTGATTGAGTCTCAGGTCTCCTTTGCATGGCATCGCATTCCTCTACAGCATGCTTTTACTGTCATCTGTGTACTGTCTGTGGCCAGGGTGCTTGGCTCATCTCTGCTGTGTTGCAGGTGAGAGGTGACAGGTAACCCATGGAGCCATCCTTGGTCTGGCACATCATCTCAGGAGGTGGCATCCCCCATCTGGGTGCGTGTTCACAGTCCAGGCAGTTGGCATCACCTTGTGGTCACCATACAGTCCATTTCTCTGGCACACTCATTACACAGTCCAGCTATAAATTAGGGCTCATAAGTCCATAAGAGTGTTGTAAGCTCCTTGCGGGGCAACAAAATTTTCCCTTTCTAGGTAAAGTAATTGAAAGGATGGTGGCAGAACAACCTCAGGTTAGCTGGATAACACATTTGCCTTTGATTCATTTAGGCCTATTTTTGGCAAACAGACTGCTTTAGTAGCCCTGGTATTTACAGAAAGATAAGAGTAATGCATCTCTGCTCATTTTGATATTGATGTGTCTGCTGGCTTTGAATGGCAGACCACTAAATTTTGTTGCATTCCTTGAAACAAGAGGGGGACTTGAAGGTACTAAAGTAATTTCAGCCTTTTTTTGTCTGGCCGAACCTAGAGAAGTCTTGTGGTCAACTCTGAGTAAGTGTAATTGGATCTATTCTGTATGTTAAAGCTTTGACTGAGATTGTTCAGAGCTTTCAGATTGGATATCATCCTATATATATATATATATAATTCCCTTATGTATTAGCCATTTCCAGCCCTCCCATTGGCTGTGCAGTGCACTCCATCAGCCATTGGCCCATCAACTGCCACTCATGAGTACTTGTGTGCCATTGGCTGGGTGCTGGGTCCTCTCCTCTCCCCCGCCCACTGCCAGCCTGGACACTCTTCCCTCCAAGAATAAACAATCAAAACGACTGTCTCTCCTGACGAAGATACTTCTTCTGCTTGGCTCCTATGGGACTAACTTTTCCCTCAGTGTCTGTTGCTAGGCAACCAAGCTTGGTTCTGTCAGTAAAAAGGCAAAGCCAGGAGGCCTGGAGAGAGTGGGGTTTGTGGAGGGCTGGGGCCTCAGACAGGTATAATGCCATAGACTCCACCTTCTAAACCAGCCATTTCCTCCTGGGGAACCATTGCTGCCAATCTCCAGGTGAGGGCTGGAGATCACTCAGAATTAAAACTGCTCTCCAGATGGCAGAGATCAGCTCACCTGAGAAAATGGCTTTGCAGGGGGGATTCTGTGTCATTATACCCTGCTGAGGTTACTTCCCTCCTGTTTGGATCCCCACTACAGAGAAAGATTGTAGTTTTCCTAGGTAGAGGCTACAGGTGTGTGTGGGGGTGGAAAGCTGAAGTCAGAGGGGCAGATAAAAGTAGGTTGATGGTTGGCTTGGGAGGAAATAGGGTTGCCAAGTCTAGGTTGGAAAATTCCTGGAGATTTGAGGGGTGGAGCCTTGAGAGGGTGAGGTTTGAGGAGGGGAAATAGGGTTGCCAACTCTGGGTTGAAAAATTCCTGGAGTTTTGAGGGGTGGAGCTTGGAGAGGGTGGGTGGGTCCTCAGACAGGTACAATGCCATAGACTCCACCCTCCAAACCAGCCAGTTCTTTCTGGGGAACTATTGTTGCCAATCTACGGGGGAGGGCTGGAGATTACTTAGAATTCCAACTGCTCTTCAGGTGGCAGAGATCAGTTTCCCTGGAGAAAACAGTAACCTCTGTGTTATTATACCTTGCTAAGGTCACCTCAGCAAATTGATGCTGAGTGCCCAAGGCCAGTCAGTACCTAAATTATTCCTAGTCAGTACATAAATTACACCCAGTTCTACGTTTCTTTGACTGTGTTGCTGGAGGATGTAGTCCCTGCTCTGGGCCAGTACCTAGATGAGGTGGTCAAGTGGCTGAGGACTAACTGGCTAAAACTGAATACACAGAAGATGGAAGAGATGCTTGTTGGTAAAGTAGAGGAGCTGTAGGATATTTATTTGCTTCACTGTAGGTGGGAGGAGCTCAGGCTACTGAGTTAAGTGAAGAGCTTGTGAGATTTATTATATTATGTGGTGTTGCTGGAAGGTCTGGTTGATGTTTTTACAAAGAGTACATATTTTCGGCTTCACCCAGTGTGGAAATTGGCTCCTTAGCTAGATTCTGCTAAGTTGGCCACAGTGATCCATGCCTCCATAACTTTATGAATGGACCACTGTATTGTCCATCTACATAGGGATGACTTTGAAAATAACTCAGAAGCTTCAGTTGATTTAGAATGCAACTGGTAATTTGCTAACTGAGGCTAGGAGGTTTGATCATGATTTATATCATCTATATCAGTTGTCTGAGTCATTTTCAAGGGTCTGGTTCAGGCCAGTAGCTTGTATCCAATGACATCTCCTTGTGGAGCAGACCTCTCAGAGCAGAACTTTCCCTTTCCACCTCTTTCCACTGTAGCCCCACAAACAGTTGTTCCTGGGCCAGCAAACCCTCAGGAATAGCACTGGGGGGCAAGATGAGGGTGTGCAGTCAGGGAGGGAAAATGGCCACAGACTCTCCTGAAGGTGGACTTACCTTTCTGTCTTTTCACTCATGTAATTTGATACAACTAGTGACTCAGTGATAAGAACAGCTCTGAATGGCCTCATATAAGAACAATAAATAAAACCACCATAACTCTTTTAGATTTGTGGATGTAACACATGCTAATGCCCAATCCTGTAATCTGAAGAGTTCTTCAAATTCCCAGTATGAAATTGCTAGTATTTTTCTTCCTAGGAGTAATAATCTTCTTCACTTACATAAACAGCAGTGGAGATTTTAAAAATAAGCTTGCTTTAATGTGACAGGTGCCCTTGTTGCACAGTTACACCACATATTTGTGTACTGTTCATATAGTCCTTTGTTCTTGAGATAGAAACTTTGAAAATAACATCAAGCATGTCTGTTCTGATCTCTACTGATAAATAGTAATACGGAAATAAGAATTTGAAGTCCACAGAGGAATGGAATGTTGATTCCTCCTATTTATTATAAAGCACAGCAAAGTGATAATGGCCCTGGACTGTTAGGCATTATTCTTCTGAACTTTCATTTGGCACTGCATAACAATTGGAAAAGGCAGCAATTCATGTTTTCCATGGCTTAATTTGCATTTGCATTAAATTCTCAGTGCATCAGATTGTGCTACTGTAAGGCATAAAAAGAAGATAATCATTGGGTGTAGATTCTGTGCACATAACAAATTGCCCTTGAATGTAACACTTATTAGCATTTTAGTAAATATGAATAGTGTTAGAGAAAATGTTGGAACACTGAAATTGACACATTTGGCTTCAACTAATTTCAACAAGGCTGGTTTTTCCCCCCTTAAAAAATCACACCTAGTCATTTGTCACAAATGCAGAATGAAATATTGATAATGTAATAAGTCAGTGATTAAGCTTTTTAATGCAAGTAGGGAGAGTGAAGAATCTCATATATAGAACTGGAAATAGAATACTATTGGAAGGCTGAGAACTACTAGCCCTTTCTATAGATGTTTTGTGAATATGTCAAGATTAGATGTAGATTATGAGTGCAGCATCACTCTCTGTTCCTTTTCTTCCTTAGCTGATGTGTTGGGAAGATACGGTATTATTGGTACTGTTGTTAGCAACCAAGGTCCTTTCCGCACTAGACTTTAAATCCTGGTTCAGCCCTGTCCCTGAACTTACATTCTACACTACATTTGAGTTCACCCCTGTAATTATCTTGGAGTATTTTTTGTCTCCATATTACATTCAGGTCACCCTGGTTTCACCCCACACTTCTCCCGGGATAAACAAATGCTGTTATAACCTAGGATAATTGTGTCACGAGTTGAACTCTGATAAAACCAGGAATGAGATCCAAGTGCAGAAAGGACCCAAGAAAGGCAAAAGTGTTACAATTAGGGCCAAATCAAAATGGGACAAGGGACAATGATGTGAAGGCAACCAAGAACCTATTGTATACCATACAGGCTGAAGCTATTATAGAGCCCTTTAATCATAGGTCTGCATAGTATTTAGAGATCTCTGCAAAGGCTGAGCCTTGGGAAGATCCACATTCTGGGAAATTGGAGCAGAGTTTGGATGGGGGTCTGGAAATTCCTCTGTAATCTGGTCTTCAGAGTTGAAAGTATGATTGGGTTGCCAGGTTTCCCCTGGCCACTGGTAGGTGGTGGGGGTAGTGTTGCCAACTCCAGATTGTGAAACTCCTGGAGATTTTGGGATGGAGACCAGGAAAGACAGGGACCTCAGTGGGGTACAATGCTCTCCAAACATACAACTATCTAATGTCAGGTCATATTATCTAAGTGCCTTTAACTGAAGATGTTTGGGATTTCTGCAGAGCTGTCCTCCACCACTGATACATGGCCCAATGTATATCTGTCTCCTGCTCCATCAGAGTGTTACCACGTGTAATGATAAATTCCTGTTACAATTGCTTAGCGACTCAGCTGGAGCTTGATGTTTAAATGAAGAGGAGTGTAACACGTAATATAGTTGCTCTTCTACTGAAGCCTGGAGTAGAAAGTTGACATAAACTACTTTGATAAGTATAGAAGTGCTTTCACGTAATAATTCGTTGTTAGTAAATTGTAGTAACCCTAAGAGAAAGCAAAGTCCATTAACACTGAATAACGAAAGAGCTGATTTCCATTTCTTCTCCATCACACTGTGAGAGAAATCATATCGAGAGCAGCTGCTGAATGTCTTTGCTCTTCATTGTGATGCTCCCTTCGGTCAGTGATGATATACTGATTGCTCTCAGGACGGGTAGGAAGCCTTGGGCATCCCTTACCATAATTTGCACAAAGAAGGCCTTTCCTAAACACTGGGACACTAGGAAAGGAGGTATAATGTGTATGCAGAATGCTGTCACTTAACATCAGTGACAAATACAACCACTGTTAGCTTGCAGTTAAAGTCTCTATGTGCTAGTTACAATACTAGTCAATATTTTCATCAACAATGGTTGAAAGGAATAATACAGTACACATCAGATTCACAGATGATACTAAGCTGCATATTGTTTTAAAGGGTATGTTAAAACAGCCATACAAGCATCAGGAATATAGAGTCCAACAAGGACAAATGCTAGTAGTAAAAAAACTATTTATCTCTCTGTGTTCTAATCTTAAACAAATTAGCTTTAGCACATCCTTTTTCTGTAGCTGGCTTTTTACTCTCTTCAATTATTTTAGGTCTTTCTGTATTTTACTTTGTGCAAATATTCCTTGAATGTTTTAATCAACACACACACAGCCCTTTCCTACCTAGCTTTGGCTGTTTGGATTGTTTGTACTATTTTGCTCCATTGTGTGTGTGCGTGCGTGCGTGTGTGCGTGCGTGTTCAGTTTGCTAGCTCTTTTGTGAACCTCAGAACCTTTCACAGTGTTAGAGGTTTGCATTTGACTTCTAAAGATGTGAACTATTTGTCAAATGTCATATTGGTGAATGTTTGGTTCATTTGTAATTAAGAGTCACTGTGGCAAATGTTTTTGTCTTCCTGCCCTAGCTATTGCACACTCCTGCAAGTTTAACCAACAGATCTTCTCAGTTCATCAGGCAGCTTAATCAAACCCCTGCAAATGGGGTGGATCACCATTGCCTATTACCCCTTCATTATGAAAGTACCACAAAATAAAACCTAAACCAAACGTTTTTATTCTACCTTGTCTCTATCCAGGCTCCAGCATGCAGCCATTCATGGCGCTGTTGTCTGATTTGTTCACTTAAAATACTAGGTTGTATCCTACCACAGTTCTGTGAGCATAGGGCATCTTTCCCTGGCTTCCCATACCTTCCACAACCTCATGTGAACCCTGAAAAAGCATTGCTAGGGGGAAAGGGTATCTGCACACGCAAAAAGTCACAGTAATTGTAAAGAAGAGGGAAATCTGATGAGCACCAATATTTTAAAAACATTTTCCCAAAATACTCCAGCAAATGGAAACTAAGCCATGTGCTTCCTTTTCTGTAATCTCCTGTATTTTAAAATGCTGTGTCCATTTTATGTTGCAAAGCAATTACAATATGTATGTCTATCTGTATCTCTATATGTATATCCAGGCTATTGCTTTAAATGGACTTTGCTTATGTTGAGATCAAACTAAGGCATCTGCATGTTTATATGAAACTATGGAGACTGAAACTGCATTTTGGAAAATGCTGTCAGATGCAGCTATGCAATTATATTCTAAACTTTGTCTGAAACTGAGGTGGGGGAGAGAGAATGCTAAACAAAGTGGCTCCTGTATATTCTGTTGCCTTAGAGACTGAAACATCTGTATCCGTGCAGGCAAGTGATGCAGACATGGTAAGCTATGACTTCCTTACATTCTTCTCTTCATCTTGCTGTCAATAGTAATGTTTTATGGTGGCATTATGCTGGACTTCTCTGGCATTGTACTCTATTTGGTTGTGTGGCATATCATGGTCTGGGTGAGCTTTTTAATTCAGTCCAACTTCAAAGTCAGGATGTTCCCCTTTGAAAAGATGCGGTCACACAAATAATTTTTCACGATGAACTTGGAGGGACTTGAAATGATTGTTGTTCTGGTGATAATTGTGGCATTTGTGAAAGCTCTTGAGCATATGGGGCTCCTGGAAGACACTTTTGGAGGTAGGATATTAAAACAGAAAATGTTTACATTTCGGGAAAGCTTTTGTGTTACTCTAAATTTTACTTTAATATTTGTGTATGCCGTATGGAAAGAGCATAGGAACTGAACTGCATGTGTCATAATTTCAATTTCTTCGGAGACGTTTAAATCTTGAAATATGTATTTTCTTTTTCTTTTTCTAGAGACTGGAATCAGTCTGATTTTTTTTAACTGGGGTGACTTTACAGGGGGCCTTTAATTATATATGTTTTGCATAACTTCCTTGCAGAAGTACATTTTTGCATATACTTCATTTTCAATCATATAATTCTTTCTGTCAACTTTATTACCCCAACCCGATTCAAATATAATTATTAGAAGCAATGTTTACAGAAGTTGTTTGTATATATATATGTACTCCTATACTGATTATTTGCATGATCTCCTTTCTTCTCATTACTATCGTGTTTCTACATCTTTGCACTCTTGAAATATACTTATCATCAACAATCTTTCAGCCTTAGGAAAGATTGCTTGAGGTTTTATTGATAATGATTCTGTACTTATTGTTGCCTTTGCTACCTTTGCAGGAAAAATGATTTTCACAGGAAAATAGAAATATAGGGCATAAAACTGAATATGATAGAAAATGGGCTTCAATTAAAAATCAAGGCTATGCAGAATACTACAAAATACATTACAAGAAATGAAACCTCATTGTTCCAAGCAGTTATTTCTTATGGAAATGTAGGTTCACTGTTCCTTGATCAACTGGGAAGTACATATATTAAAACCGATACTTAGTATATTACAAAATGTGGTAGATAATATTTTAATTACTGGGTGGCTTTTATCCCAGCATAAATTTAGTTCCAAATATTTTGGAACTTTTCCAAAGTTTGACAGTGTTTTTGTATGGTTTAATTACATGGTACCTGTAAAGACAGATCATTCTCATGATTTCATCCTACTGAACAGATGCTGTGCAAGTTTTAAAAAGAACACAAAAAGAGGTGTTGAAGCAGTATAACAACACAAATTACTAAAGTTTATCCATTTATCCATTTGGGTGTTTCAATTTATTTTCAAATGATAGAAGTCGGAAAACAAGCTCTTCCACTTGGAAAGAAATACTATTATCTTACTTTGATTTGGCTCCAAAAGAAGGCTTACATACACATGAAGTCACAGGAGGTTAGAATGGTACTGTGAAGATAGCCAAGTCTATCTGCCAGTCCTAGAGAGATGAACTGTTTTGTTTTTCAAAAGCCTGCTTTTTATGGTTTTCACTGTGGGGCTTGGAAGTTTTAGTCTGTAAATATATTTACAAAGATAGTTTGACATTTTGTCAAGTAACTGGGAAATGAAAGAATGAGTTTAACCAAGTACTGTAGATGTTCAGTAAAAACTTGACTGTACTTTCTCTTCATATAGCAGAGTAAAGTGAATGCTCACTAGACTTGTGCAAGGGAGTTTGTTTTGTTTCTTTGGTGGTGGTGGTTAATTCCAAAAGGGACTTGGGTTATTTCATATGGTTTTGTTTCATAATTGTTGCACACTCAGAAGGAGGGTAAGACATCTGGGTAGTCAGGCAGTAGGAGGAGCTCCTTGAGGTAGATTTGCCTGGATTTAGAGAGCAGAAGGCATACAGGAAAATGCAGACCTGAAGGGAAAGTTTGACAGAGTAGGGCAGGCATTGGGGGGATAGATGAAGGCAAAGTCTCACCCCACATCCTTCAGGATCGGAATACTTTGCACATGGATATCATTTCACAGGGTAGCCATGTTGGTCTGCACTAGAACAGCTAGATTCTAGTCCAGTAACACCTTCTACTCATGTTCTGTGTTTGTTTGTGTCACGTACTGTTAAGTTGCAGCTAACTTATGGCAACCCTGTAGGGTTTTCAAGGCAAGAGACTAACAGAGCTGATATATCATTGCCTTCCTCTAAATAGTGACCCTGGTATTCCTTGGTCGTCTCCCATCCAATTACTAACCAGGGCCAACCTGGCTTAGATTTTGAGATCTGACAAGATCAAGCTAGCCTGGCCATCCAGGTCAGGGACTCTAAGGCAGAGGTGTCAAACTTGATTGATACAAGGGCCAGATTTGACATAAATGTCACTTTGTCAGACTGGGCCATGCATGCTATAAAATGTAACAAGGTACTTGAGATCCTACCTTTTTCTAGGTTTTTTTTCTATGCGCATTTTCAGCCTAAAGGGCTGGATCGGGGATGGGTGCGCACCGCTTCCCAGATGTTGCGGTGTAATCGCGCCCGTTTGCTTCGCCCCCGATCCGTCCCTCTTCCAGGCCTAAACCTGCCGTGTGACCGGGGCCTAGGTCTCAATTCTGTCCAGGAGGATTCAGTCCAGGAGGATACAAAGAATAAATGGGCATAGGTCTGACATTATAAACAACAACATTCAAAAACCAGTGGGGAACATTTTACCTTCCAGGACATTCAGTTACTGACCCAAGAGTAGCAGTTGTCTTACAAAGGAATTTCAAAGGGAGATTAGAAAGAGAGTTGCAACTGATAATGAAGCTCATGCATCCTCCAGGACTGAATTCAGACCTAGATTTCCTGTCTTATTATCAATACCTGCTATTATCATTTGGCATCTGAAATCACTTCACTCTCTGAGATATAAGGACCAACAAATTCACATTCTAGCTGTATCTGAAGACGTGAGCAGTGACTCATAAAAGCTCATGTCCTGCCACAAATTTTGTTAGTCATTAAGGCACTACTTGACTCTTGCGCTTTTCCACTAATAAAGATTGCAACTGTATTCTTAGGTTTCTCTCTCCTCCCCATATCTGTTAGAACTAGAGAGGGGGAATCTCTCCAAGTGAAATAATGGTGGCGGTCACACGTGCGAGATAATGTGGGGGGGGGAGGAAGGTGTTTTCCCTCTGGAGGAATTTGACCCGCAGTTGCGTGATCACACAGTCCTTTGAAGCTGCGGGGGCAGCCCACCACTGCATGATCAGACACAACTGCAGGTGAGTCAGGTTGCTGGGTTTTTTTGCCATTTCTTCCTGATGCGCTTAAACGGGGAATTGATGGATCGCATCTCAGCACTGAGGGCTCCCTATGGAGTGTGCAATGATGTGCATACTGAGAAGGGGAAAAAACAATGGCATGGAGTTGGGATGGCCTGATCAGACCATCCTGACGCCATGAGAGCACGCTGGAGTAATCAGAAAGGGGAAAGTCTATCTGTGGCCCATAGCAACCCATTTGCTACCAAACTTTTCCTGGTGTCTTTTTACTCCGCTTCTGCAGCAGAGCAAAATGGGTTGCCGATGGGTGCGGGGCACTTCCAGGATGTTCGTGTCTGATCGCACCCTTTAAATCCACCTGACATTTACGCCTATGGCATGGCTAATTGTGCAATGTGATCGTGCCCAATGTGTTGATTTCAGACTCACTCAGTCCTAGTGATGATAATGAAACAGTTAAAAAAATAAGGGGGGTTAATGTGAAGAAAGGCAACCAGCGAAATGGGAGGGGGAGAAAGGGAGACCTGTTGAACTATAACATATGGGATCATAAATCTATTTTTAAATATTTAGCCATCTACTTCCAGTCATTAAACAATGGAATCCAGTCCATTCTAATTCCTAATCAGGGTCTTTTTGAAAGAAAATAAAATCCCAGATAGGCACAGAAAAATCTAATCTATTTTTTTTTCCAGAATAAGCCAAAATAATTTTAATTCTCCTTTTCTTTATCCCAACACATCTCTTTGCAGCACCCCTTCCTTTTAACACACGTACATGTGTGTGTGAGGCAGACACACACACACACAGATCAAGTCTCAAAGTAAACAGCAGAGCAAGGCGATCTCAATGTAAATTGTGCTTGTCAGAAGAATCCCCCTCCCTCTCTTTGAAGAAGTGAGTGTGCACACAAAAACTTATACTAAAGGTGGGACTCTGACTTTGTTCTCTCTTGTGCTCTCTCTCTCTTTCCCAAAGGAGGAGGGGGAGGAGACCTCAGCCAATGGATGGAAGGGAGGCTTGGCTTTGTATCACTCCCACGCAATTGAGGGAGCTGGGTGAAAGCAAGCTGCAATGCAGCAGCAGACATGGAGAAGGAAGCAGGAGAAGCATGATTGAGGGAGCTGGGCAAAAGTAAGCTCTGCTGCAGCAGCAGTGGCAGCAGCCCCGGAGAAGAAAGCAGGAGAGAGCCAGTTGCTTGTAGGCCAGATACAAGCCCTGCACAGGCCAGTTCCAACTTGTGGGCTGTATGTTTGACACCCCTGATATAAAGGATATTGATTGTCAAGAAGCATTGGCTAAAGCCTGCATAATGTGTTCTCCCCTTCTATTCCGTTTAGCTGCAATGATCCCACATCAATATGCATGTTATCAATATTAGCTGTTCTTTGTCTTGGTAACTTAAAATATTGACAATCTTCTTTTATATTTTTGTGAAAATTATTAAACATTCCTTTCTGTGTAGCCAGCGTGGCTCTCCCTTCAGAACTGGGCCAATCTTTTTTGAGTTAGGGCTTGGTTACAAGCATTTAGACTATTCATCAAGTCATGCTTGAGCAGCAAGGGCTACCTGGCACTCCTGAAACAAGACTCTTATAGGTCAATATGGTTTGTGACTGCTTTAGAGAAACTTTTGGCTCTTGGAGTTAACCTGAACACTATCCAAGACCTGGGCTTTCATGTAGCATTTGCCTTGATGAGAGATCATGAAAAATTAATTGATTACCAAACCTCTGCCTTTAGAGCACTCTGTACCTATTCATCCCAATCTTTTTGTATTCGTCTTCCAAAATCTCTTCCCTCCTACACCTATCTGTTGACTTCCCAAAGCCCAATAAAGGCATTCATTTGGGCCAGACTAAATGCTCAATCTTCAGCTGTTATGAGGGATAGGTACATATGTTTACCTTATTCAGAACAAATATGCCCCTGTCCCTTAGATTAGATTGACATGATAGCGTATACCCTTCTGGAGTATCCTTCGTATGCTAATCTCAGATGGCATTATATTTCACTGTGTTTACAAGCTCATTTGGATGTATATTCCTATGACCTAGTTACCTTTCTATTTGCTGCCAGGAATCCAAAAAGAATGCTAGCAGTTGCAATTTTTAAACTACTTTTCTCTATTGGGTAACGACTGATTAACAACTATCAGTCTCTCAAGATCAATGTATCACAGTACTTTTATTGGATAAATGGAAAGGAAGGGAATATTAACTGTTCCAAGATGTCTTCATGTGTTTACATTGGCTAGATTTAATGTGCTATCATCTGCATTGATGACAGAATGATATAAACACATCTCATCTAATTGTAGATGTTCTCCCTATTCTGATAACTCAGTTGAATCACTAGTTCACGTGTTATTTCATAATAGAATTTATGTACAGGCATGTTTGGATTTACTGGAACCTGTGTTGGTTGATCAAACACTGCTCTCTGAGCAGAAGACTCAAAATTTTATTGGTTGGGTTGACGAAAGATTTACTGTATCTGTAGTTAAGTTTCTGTTCTCTGCAATGAAAATATGAGCATTCTTCCTTTATGGATATTGCATTAGTTGTATACGTTTGAGTAGTCACAAGACTGTCTAATGTATACTTTGTTACACTGTTTATAGTTTCAGTTATTGTTTTATGTATGTGAAAATTTTTAAAAGTTAAAAAAAATATGAGCCAAGATAATGTCCTGCTTATTATTTACTCAGATTCTTAACCTTAAACTGTTAGATATATCGAGTTGAATTAAGTCCATAGAGATTTTATATAGGTAATTAATTCAATAACAGGGTTTTTCCCCTAGTTCTGTATGGTTTGCCGATGATAACAGAAACTGACTGACTAGCAAATAATTGATCACCAACTCTATGTAGCTACCACAGCAGCTCTTCTCCTCATTCTCTTTTGTAAAAATGAAAAGTAGGCATACAGCACCAGTACCATTTCCCATTCACATCTCCTCCTTCACATCTGCACACACACATATCCTTGCTCTGCATGAGAAAAGAGTATTACTCTTCCTCCTGTATCAATGTTGTGATTTGGCTCTTCCAGGGAAAACGTAGAGGTAACTGTATATTTTTACTTGCAGAGCAAGTAACAATTTGAGACATCAGTAGAAGTGTTCTTAGCAATTTTTGACTCTGGACACAAGTCCAGATGGGGCTCCAGAATCTCTGTCACTCCCTCACCAAGGCCAAGCAAGAGGTGGCCTTCACCCTCTGTGAGTGTGATCAACTGCTGCCACAGAGCCAGCTTCCCAGGCCACAAATGGGTTAGGCAGAAGCAGTTGGAACCTGCTCTTTTCTCCCCCATGTCAGGGAGGTGGGGGCATGGGTGGTTAAGTACCCCCATCATGGGTCTAAGGACAGCTGCCCTAGTTGCCATTAACTAAGACTGTCCCAGGTGTAGGCAAAGTTTTGGGTGAAACACTGTAATTTTTGTGTAAGCCATCATTGTGACTGGCTCCACCCACCAAGCTGCCATTTTGTGGTTGTCAGCTTTCAAGATTCTTGGGAAAATATTAAGTAGCCTCTGGAAACATAAAGTCTGGCCTACCCATGCATACATAATCAAATGAAATCCTGTTACTCTTCTCAAGAAAACACCTGCAATTTAAACAACATTTAAACCCTTGCAAATAGCCTAAGGGGGCCTCTTTAAAAGATCCTCTAGTGCCTCCCTTACCTCCTCCAGGTAGATCAGATGCCAAGTGGGCAACCTTAAGTGGAGATGGCAACTAGAGGATCTTAAATGGCACTCAGGGACATATGGAGGGATATGGTCCTTCAAATATGTGGGTACACACAAAAAATCAGTATTTTTCGGGTTCAGGTGTATTGAAACCCCCCCCCCCCATCAGTATTTCCCAATATTCCTGAATATTGGGATTCATGAAATAATCAGGATTGCCAATTTTTTTGACTTGGCATTTAAAGGGACCATCCTGTTAAATGAGTTTTGCAAGCCGTGGCATGAGTAAACTCAGAAGGTTCACCCTTCCATGTTCACATGCCCCACGGGTTGTAAAACACATTTGAAGGGACCATCCCTCCAACCTGTATGCAGATCGGCTTGGGGGGGGGAAATCCTAGGGTCAGTCCAATGTGTAAAAGGGGAGGGAGTGTCTAATGGCCCCTCTGCAAGCTAGAGCAGACCTCCCAGGGGTGACCCTCTACCTGCCCTCCAAGCTGTGTTCAGATTGGCTTTTTTTGGGGGGGGAATCATAGTGTCCCCATGCAAAAGGGGAGGGAGTGTGTTGAATGCCCCCCTGCAAACTAGAGGCATCAAACTGGCGGCAGACCTCCCTGGGATGCCCCTCTAATCTGCATCTAAGTTGGCTTTGGGGGGAGGATCAGCTGGCCTGGCACAGAGCTGTCAGCTCCCACCACCCCGGCTGATCCTGAGCTGGCTTCTCTTTCAGCTTGGTTTAAACCAAGCTCCCAGAGGAGCCAGCCAGCCCCAGCTGAGGCAGCGTGGAGCTATGAGCGCCATGCTGCCCCAGCTGATCCACTCTTGCAGCTTGGAGCTGCAAAAGAGGATCAGATGGAAGAGCACGGAGCTGAGAGCTCGGTGCCACTTTGGCTGAGGCTTGCTGGGCCAAATAAAAACAAAAGAAAAATCACTTTTGGGGGGCTGAGCCATATCAGTAGTCAAACACTACCATATCGGTAGTCTGTATTAATTATCAATATAAGTATTTTTTTTGGTTCGGTTTATACTGAACGCATACCCCTAGTCCCAGGCCATGAAGGGCTTTTAAAGGTTATAATTAGCACCTTGAACTTTAAAACTCACTCTGATATTGATGCATGGATTAGCTCCTATAAGGAGTCACATTTACCCATGGGCTGCATTTCAATGGCTTGTTAAGCATTATCTGAAATGGACAGTTTGATTACCATGCGAAGGAGTGCTGGGCAGTGTATAATGATAGGTAGTTGTATGCAAGCCATGATTTCTTAACCTAATCTTATTTAACACCTGTATGCAAATTACTGATAAAGGACTTCATACATTGGAACTTGCTAGAAAGGTGGTGTTTTTAAAATGGCAACCCTTCACTCATATGTCTGAAGTAATTATTTGTATGCTTTTGGAAAGGCTTGTGGAAATACTGTGCAAAGCCCCTATTGGAATGCCCATGACATTCACAGAGGCTGTGCAGGATAGAATTAGGAGCTGCAGCTATTGGGGGGGGGGAGTTATATACGATAATAGATACATATCACATTAATATTTGGTTTATGGTATGCAATCATGAAGCCTTCAGCTGCTCCCTAAAAAGTTGTTCAATTGATATTGACTTTTCTATTTTAGGAATCTTTTTAGGAACAGTTTGGTGTAGTGGTTAAGTGTGCAGACTCTAATCTGAGAGAACCAGGCTTGATTCCCCACTCCTCCGCTTGCAGCTGCTTGATGACCTTGGGTAAGCCATTGTTCTGTCAGAGCTGTCCTTGAAAAAGAGCCATTTCTCTCAGAGCTCTCTCAGCCCCACCTACCTCACAGGGTGTCTGTTGTGGTTAGGGGAAGGGGAAGGAGTTTGTAGGCCACTCTGAGACTCCGAGTGAAGGGCAGGGTATAAGTCCAATCTCCTCTTTCTCTTCTTCTTCTTCTTCTTCCTCCTCTTCCTCCACCTCCTCCTCCTTTGTTGATATGTCTGTTTACTGAGCTCAAGGCAGCTTGCAACTTATTCATAACCCACAATAACTTTCCTGCAGGGGTTCACAATATGTTTACTGCAGAGGTCCCCAAGCTTTATGAGCCTGTGGGCACCTTTGGAATTCTAACATATATGAGTGGGTGTAACTATGAAATGGAGCTTCGGTGGCTCAAGTGGTTAAGACGCTGAACTGCAGGCTGTGGAAGGTTGGTAGTTCAGCAGTTCGAGACCCGAGTGTGCCACATGACGGAGTGAGCTCCCGTCTCTAGTTCCAGCTCCTGCCAACCTAGCAGTTCGAAGCCAAGAAATTGCAAGTAGATAAATAGGTACCACTTCAGTGGGAAGGTAACAGCATTCCGTGCGCCTTGGTGTTTAGTCATGCTGGCCACATGACCACGGAAATGTCTTCGGACAGCGCTGGCTCTTCGGCTTTGAAACGGATATGAGCACTGCAACCGTAGAGTCAGATTCGACTGGCTTTCGAGCAAGGGAACCTTTACCTTTTTAACTATGAAATGGCAGCCATAGGAGGTGGAGCCAACCACGGAGTATCAGGGAGTCGGATTCGACTGGTTTTCGAGCAAGGGAACCTTTACCTTTACCTTTTTAACTATGAAATGGCAGCCATAGGAGGTGGAGCCAACCACGGAGTATCAGGGAGTAAGGTCATGCAAAACTCTAATAATACACCTTCAAAATTCCAGGCAGATGCTTTTTTAAATGAATGCATTTACAAATATTTACACGTAGCTTACCTGAAGTCACGCAGTGAACATCCTTGTGCTGTGGTGGAAGCTGCTGCTGAAGCAACTTTTTTTAAAAAATTGGACTGCCAATAGGACAGTCAGCTTTCTAAAAAGATTTGAAAGGCACCAGGAAAGGTGCTGAAGGGCACCATGGTGGATGCCAGAGGCACCATCATAGGGATCTCTGGTTTACTGGATGCTATTCTCTTGTGATATAGGTTCTGTCTTATTGAGCCAGTTTTCTGCACTTCACCCTAGGATTCTTTATTTGGACTTTCTGGACAATTACCTTGTTTATTAAAGTGAAATTTATTGATCTACTTTGACAGTGTTAAAGATGAGACACCTTTAGCAGATGTTTCAGCATTGTTTTTGCTGTTCTTGCTTCAGAATGTACCTGCTATCACACTTTCTGACATAATTTAAATACATGGAAGAAACCATGAAGGCATAATTTTCAGTGTCCAAGTCCCTAACCCTTCCTTTCCCAATACAGTTTGTGATACTCCCATTTTACAGGGTCTGAATACAACTGATTTTGCATTCATTCAGCGTGGTATTGTATTATCTTTTCTTCAAATGAAGCAGAAAGGTATCTCTTCCTCTGGCAAGCATAGCTGTAAACTTGGGGAGGGGGCTGAGGGGCTCAAGCCTTCCCCAATTTTGGCCAGGGGAGCTGAGCCTCCCCCAGGCATCCAGTGCCAGGCAATATTGACAAACTCATCTGGGGGACTCAGTTACAATGGACGGCAGCTGAAGCACAGGACTGCCCACCCTTCCTGTTGTATCATATTACAATTTCCATGATTCTTTGGGGCTTTGTTTCTGTTTGCTTGTATGTATTTGTGTGTTTATTAAGAATTTATAATTGAAAAGGTGTTTTGGTTTATATAAACAATCTCTCCTTATATATAAAAGAGTTTTTGTGTGAGATGTTCCACTCACCTCTCCAGTCTTTGGCCCACTCAGCTGCCCATCTCGCGGACTCCCAATCCTCTGCCTGCATTGCCTCGCTGTGTTGGCTCGGCCCCACCCATAGAGCCGGCAGGCAGCATTTTGCTCTCAGTCCAGAGGGAGCCGGCAAAGGGGATGGATGCTCTGCCGAGGGAGCAGCAACCCCTACAAGGGGGAGAAGGAAGCAGACCTAGTGAGCGGCAGCAAGCAGGAGAAGCACTCACCTTCACTGACCCTCGCGGCTCCTCTCCCTCGGCTGCAAGGCCAGTGCTTTTTCAGGGCGATAGCTCAGTGGGCTGCACCACAGAGAAGGTTGCCCAGCACCTTTCAGTGGATCCCCTGCCTTCCTTCAGCAGCAGCAGCAGCGCCAGGGAGGGTCTGGCCTGGAGGAAACGAGCTGCGGCTCCTGGAAAGCCGGACTGTCTCCTGAGAAAGACACAATAGGATAGTGGTTAAGTGGGTTAATCTGGGAGAATCAGGTTTGATTCCCCAATCCTCCACTTGCACCTGGCTGGATGACCTTGGGCAAGCCATAACTCTGGCACAGCTGTCCTTGAAAAAGAGCAGTTTCTGTCAAGAGTTCTCTCAGCCCCACCTACCTCACAGGATGTCTGTTGTGGGGAAGGGAAGGGAAGGGAAAGGAGTTTGTAAGCACCTCTGAGACACCTTTGGGTAGTGAAGGGCGGGGTATAAATCCAATCTCTTCCTCCTCCTCTTCTTCTTCTCTTGGCTCCCGTGTGGGCCTAACTGTGACTAACTGTCCCCTCAGTGGCTCTTGGTAGGCAACCAACTTCTGTCAGCATAACCCCCTCCACCGCCCACTGCCATCTTGGCCACTTTCCTGTCAGAATACATTTAAACCATCTCTCTCTCCTTTTTGGCTCAACCATGGCTGGCTGGCTAATGAGGTGGGCCAGCGACCATCAAACCGTTCTTTTCAACCGCCTGCTGTGTGGCTGACTTTCCCCTAGTGTTGCCAGTGACCAGGTGGGACCTGGAGATCTCCTGCTTTTACAATTGATCTCCAGATGAGAGAGATACATTCCCCTGGAATAAATGGCTGCTTTGGAGGGTGGATTCTATGGCATTATCCCCTGCTGAGTCCTTCTATTCCCCCCCCAATGCTGCTCTCCACAGGATCTACCCCCCAAATCTTCAGGTATTTCCCTAATCAGAAGTGGCAGCTGTACTTTCCCCTCAGTGCCTGTTGCTAGGCAACCAGGTTCTAAAAGGCCCTTTCCACACCTTTTGGCCTTTGGGAGAAAACTCATTGGGCCCAGTCCAGTGTTCCCTCTAAGCTGAGTCAGTGTGAACTAGCTCACAGTTTCTTAGCCTCCGGCTCACACGTTTTTGTCTCTGCTCAGGAAGGATGGCTCCAGAGCCAACTAATTTATGCAGTAGTCAAGTCACTCGCTCACGATTTTAATGCCAGTAGCCCACAAAGTAGAATTTTTGCTCACATGACTGCACGGCTTAGAGGAAACATTGGCCCAGTCCTAGTAGGGTTGCCAACTCCAGGTGGGAAATACCTGGAGATGTGAGGGGTGGAGCCTGGAGAGGGTGAGGTTTGAGGAGGGCTGGGACCTCAGACAGGTGCGATGCCATAGACTCCACTCTCCAAGCCAGCCATTCCCTCGTGGGGAACCAGTGTTGCCAGTCTCCAGGGGAGGGCTAAAGATAACTGAAAATTACAACTGCTCTTCAGATGGCAGAGATCAGTTTCCCAGGAGAAAATGGTGGACTCTCTGTCATTATACTCTGCTGAGGTCGCCACAGTAAATTGACGCTGAGTGCCCATGGCTGGGGCACTCTCCCAGAGCCTCTTCCTAGAGCTCGTTCTATTTATTTCCACAATGGGCCTTATTCCTAGTTTACAAATAAATGTTACAGAAGAATTAAGAAACTCTGAAGAAAGATATATGATTTTGAAAATCAGGCTCCCAAAAGGCAAGACTTACATACTGGAAACAATATATATCCGAAACAATGCAAGAGGGGAAAAAAAATATGAAAATGTTTTCCAATCCATTTTACATTTTCAAGAAGAGATAATGATCTTCGGAGACACGAATGGGGTAATGGATCCAAAAACAGATAGGTGAAAAAAAATCAAAGGAATCGAAATTCCCAAAAATGTGTTTAATTATATGGAAATATTACAATTGGAAGACGCTTGGAGAATCAAAAATCTGAATACTAGAGACTATACTTTCTTTCCTAACAGACACAAAATATATTCAAGGATTGATATGTGCTGGATATCAAAAACCTTAGTTATTAATCTAAAGAGTGCAAAGATACAACCAAAAACCTTTGCAGATCACAATCCATTAGTAGTAACTTGGCAACAAAATAGAGGCAGAAGAGGAAGATGGAAATTAAATTATAATCTTTTATTACAAGAAGACATTGTAAAAATGGTTGCTATTATATAATGTTTACCATTTACAATATCCTGTTTTATTCTTTGTTTACTGTTTCTTTTATTTTTCTTTTGATGTAATTATATATTCTTTTGATTATATTCTTTTGATCCAGTTTGGTGTGAGAGCCAGTTTGGTGTAGTGTACTATTGTAAATTTTATGCTGTTTTTATGTAAGCTGCCGTAAACTGCCCTAGGCCGGGAGGGCGGGGCAGAAATTCAATCAATCAAAATTGAAATACTCTCTTTCCCCCAAATGTAACTTGGAGCCAAGCAAGTATGTTGGGCCCAACAGAGACCTTGCAGTCTGACTGTTACTACACTGAAAGTGGGTGGAGCCAGCCAGGGTTAAGGACTACAGTACTTTGTGTGGGCCATAGGCCATAGGCACAGGTCTTTTAAGGCAGTGTATAAATTTATATATATATATGATTTTTAAATAAGTATAAACAGAACATAAAAAATAAAACAAAAAAACCCATATCACAATTATAGAAGAGAAGAGGAAGAGATTGGATTTATACCCTGCCCTTCACTACCCAAAGGTGTCTCAGTGCATTTTACAAACTCCTTTCCCTTCCCCTCCCCACAACAGACAACCTGTGAGGTAGGTGGGGCTGAGAGAGCTCTGACAGAGACTGCTCTTTTTCAAGAACAGCTCTTATCAGAACTACGGCTTGCCCAAGGTCATCCAGCCAAGTACAAGTGGAGGAGTGGGGAATCAAACCTGGTTTTCCCAGATTAGTCTGCACACTTAACCACTACACCATTAAGTCGGCTTTCTGCCTTCTCCCTGTCCACCTGGCTGATTTTGAGTTGTTGGGTTTCGCTTTTGAGGTCAAGTTTTATATGGATAGGGCCCTTCCCACGGGTTGTTCAGTTTCCTGTGCTGCGTTTGAGAGGTTCAGTTCCTTTTTAGAATGGGCCTTGCATCACAGGATGGGATTATGCAGCACTGCCCACTATCTTGATGTTTTCTTGTTGGCAGGAGGGAGGGATACTGGGCAGTGTGAATTTTTACTGAAGAGCTTCATGGGCCTGGCAGAGGAGCTGGGGGTTCTTCTTGCCCAGGAAAAAAACAGAGGGTCCTACCACAAGCTTGGTCTATTTGGGAATAGAGATTGACACAGTGGGGCAGCTGCAAGCTGCAAGCCAGGGTTGATTCAGCCAAGGTAATTGGAAAGATTACCTTGCTCAAGTTGCAGCAGCTGGTTGGCCACCTCAACATTCCATGCAAGGTTGTGGCGCCCGGCTGGGCGTTTGGGAGGAGGCTGTGTGAGTCCATGAAGGGTCTCTGTCTCCCGCACCATAGGACCAGGGTCACCAGGGGGATAAGGGACTACCTCTTTGTATGGAAGGAATTTTTGGATTCATACAATGGGGCGTCCTTTTGGTGGGAAGACCTTCTAGTCTAGACCTTCTAGTCTAGAGCTAGTTTGGTGTAATGGTTAAGTGCTGGACTCTAGTGGGCACTGGTGTGCTGAGGACTGGCCTGAGGGATGGTTCCAGGCAGGATGGGTCAAGGACCTCAACTTCTTGGAATTTTTTCCGATTGTCGTAGCAGTGTGAATTTGGTCAGCAGAGCTTGCCAACCATACTGTCCACTTTTGGTGCGACAATCTGTCCACAGTGCACGTGATTAACTCGCTGACATCCAGGTCCACCAGGGTCATGGCCTTGGTCAGAGCCTTCACACTCCGCTGTTTGCAGAACACATCCCGGGGTAAGTAACGGGGTCGCTGATGCTCTCTCCCCAAAACAGATGGAGAGATTCCGCCAGCTGGCTCCGGATGCTGACCAGTTCCCGGTTTGGATGCCGGGAGATGTGGCTGATTGGCGGGCTGAGGCCGACAGGGTGATAAGTTTCGCACTCACCCCTTCCACCCAGAGAGCATATGAGAGGGTGGGTAAGCAGTTTTGGTCCTTTAAGGAGGAAGCCGGTCTGAGTCAGGTTTGACCCATACCGGTAGCCCATCTTATGTAGTTTTGTGTGTCACTGAGAGGTAAGGGCCTGTCAGCACGTTCCATTAGGTGCAAGCTGTCATCTCTCGCCTATGCCAGCAAGGCATCAGGGTTGGAGAAGAAGATGGGTGACTTCTGCATTAGGAAGATGGAGGGCTGGTCATGGGAGGGTGACAAGGTGGTAGACTCTAGGGAGCCATTGACCCCAACAGTGCTGATGGAGCTCAAGGCACAGTGGCACACGCTTAGCAAGGATGGTTATGAGGCCACACTGTTCCACGTGGCATCTCTGGTTGCCTTTTGGGGGGCACTGCGGATCAGTGAGTTGGTGGCCAGCTCCCGCCGGGATGCATCTGGCCTGGCACTCGATTGCCGTGATATCGACATGCTGGACGCTAAAGTTTGGATCACGCTTCGGCAGTCAAAGATGGACCAGCTGGACAAGGGTTCTGTCATCGAACTAGGTCGGTGTTCTGAGGCTGAGCTATGCCCGGTGCGGGCTCTATGCCAGTATTTAGCTAGGTGGGGCCAGGGGGTTGGCTATTTGTTTCATCATAGGGATGGCACTCCCCTTACCAAATTTCAATTTTGGACCCTGACCCGGAAAGCACTGGTCCGATTGGGATTAGGTGGGTTCCGTTTTGGAACCCACTCCTTCCGGATTGGAGCAGCTTCAACAGCAGCAGCTATGGGGTATTCCAAGAGCGAGATTCAGCAGATAGGTTGCTGGAAATCGCATTGTTACAGGAGTTAAGTGTGGGATTGCAAAGTTTAAGGTTATGTTTCAGTTATTAATAGGGTTCCTCTTACAGCTGTTATAGGCATTGGCACAGCATGGGTCCACCGGATCTGACCCTGTTGGCTGACCCGTATGCCAGCCGAGGTATCCGTTACCCAGCCAGCCAGCATGGGTAGAGCCTGCGGGATGGCAGGTTGCCGGGGTTCACCTGGACGCCTGCCCCTGTGTGAACTCCCCTGCCACCTGGCGGTGAGGGCCATCGCTGTTAGTCCCTGCGCTTGCCTGTTCCCTTCAGCCCTCACGCCAAGACCCTTACAGGGATCCCCACCTCCAGAAAATGGCACGCAAGCCGATTTCCGCCAAACGGTTCCGGCCCCATGCTGTCACCGCTAAGAGTTGTGACGAAATGTGCGCCCTGGAACTAAGTATCGAAACTAACAACACACAACAAAGCTGACCTGCAACCCTTTTTACCAGTAACCCCTTCTTCTGTGTCCTTCCCCTTACAGAGGCCCAAAAAACAGGGAGGAATGGGCGGGCAAGAAGCTGCCCTCGCAGCCAGAATGGGTGAGGACGGCGAGTGGCCCGGGTCACGTAGACCCCAGGCCACTCCCTCCAGACACCCCACTGTCCAGTGATTGGCCCAGGGAGGGAGGGAAGGTGCCTACCTTCCCATCACACGCTTGGCCCCTCCCCCCCTGACCCGGCGACTGGCCGGCCTCCTCCTTCCCTGCCCGGCCCCGCAAATGGCGGGCTTCGCCTACCCGGGCCCTTTCTGCTTCACACCTCAACAGTGCTAGCATACTTTTGCACGTCCGGATATGTTTATTGCCATTTCATGGTTGCTCCACTGTCACTGCACATCTGCACTGCTTTAAAAGAATCTTCTTCAAACAACATTCAAACAAGCATAGAGCAAGACGGTGTCACAGCAGCATAAAACTGATTAAAAAATGCAAATGCAGATTCGACCTATGTCAGACCAAGACTGATGCTCCGCTACAGCAAGAAAGTGTAGTGGGAAGCTTGAGACAGCTACCTATCTCAGAATGGTTAGGAGAGTAAAATGAGACCATGCAGGAAATTGTTTGGAGCTTTTTGATGAAATGGCTGATACAAATGTAACAGACAGCATATTATTGCAAGTTGCTAAGTTGTGGTTGACCTCTCTCCAAATCACTAAAATATGTGTCATTGACCACAGTTTTCTAGTGTCTTTCTGACACACAGATTAAAACACAGGTATGAAGTCATAACAGAGGAAGAAACCTTGAGTAGTAGCAACCCAGTTAACTATAGACATGGAAGATCAAGGTATCTCAGATGAGCCTCAACTAAGCAATTGTCTCTCAGTCTGCACTGCTTTAGGTCTTGTTCTAAAGAGATAAAACAGTGAAGTTCACTGTGCACTAGAAAGTGCTTTAGAAAGTATCATAATTTATACTAGCTTGTACAAGTGAGGGACTTGCAGGGGACATCTCATTTCCCCCTGTATCCCACTCCCTCACTGTTCCCTCCACCCTTCTCTGACAACCCCTGTAGCTTTTCCACCTTTCCTGCTTCCTTCCAACTCACCAGCAAATCTACCTTTATTTGCTCCCCTGTCTTCAGCTTTCCTTCCCTCCCTCCCTGTAGCAGCCTCTCTTCAAGCTGAGAAGCACGTTAGCTACCAGTGCCAGGCTCAGCCAAGTTGTGTGGTGGTATCCACTGGTACCAGGCTTAGCCCAATTACATACTGGCCACTACTGGTGCCAGGCTCAGCCCAGTTGTACAGTGGCTGCCTACAAAGCTGGGCCAGGTCCATTTGTGCAGTGGCTGCTGGCGAGGCTGGGCTGAGTGGTGTGGGTAGTGAGCCTCTGATGGCTGCCACTGGGCCTGTCTCCAGTGAGTCCTCCTCTATCAGCTAGGGTTATCAATTACTTACTGAGATTCGGTGGGGGACACATGATCCCCAGCCGGACCATTCCTCCCTGTAACGCACCATGCCATCACCAGGAAGAGACACTGGGCAACTGGTACCATCGAGTTTCCAGCCCCATTGCCAGAGCGTCGCCCGGCGTCCCTTCCTGGTGACGGCACGGTGCGACGCGTCTGTTGTCCGTGCGGGAATGGTCCTGGGAAGAAGTATGTGTCCCCCACCTAATCACGGTAAGTACTTGGTAAGCCTGCTATCAGCAGACAGGACAGGGGAAGAGGATGGGACCCTTTCCAGGACTATTTGATCTCCAAGGCTTTAGAAGACACAGAAATATTGTTATGGTTGCCTAGTAAAGTAAAGGTTCCCTTGCCCGAAAGCCAGTCGAATCCGACTCTAGGGTTGCGGTACTCATCTCCGTTTCGAAGCCGAAGAGCCAGCATTGTCCGAAGACATTTCCGTGGTCATGTGGTCGGCATGACTAAACACCAAGGCGCACGGAACGCTGTTACCTTCCCACCGAAGTGGTACCTATTTATCTACTTGCAATTTCTTGCTTTCAAACTGCTAGGTTGGCAGGATATGGTTGCCTAACAACCTCCAAAATAGTGACTGAGAGTGCACTGGGCATTCTTTTCTTAAAGCTACAGGCATTGTTTCTTTTATTTTGTGGAGTTATTTCAACAGTTTCTTTCTGTGGGAAGTCTGCTGCCTTTACAGATTCAATCAGCTGAAGCTTTCCCCCCCATTAAATCAGCAAAGGCCTATGTTTAATCACAGATGCAGACTCCTGTGGGGAAAGCCATTGGGCAAGATGACCTCAGAGAGTGAATGTGTTTGATTATATAATGAGAGAGTTGGAGGGAAGTCAAGAGCTGGTGATTTAGCTCCCTGCTGTGCCCTGTCTGACATTTCTTATCTGTGTGTCATTTGTTGAAAGGATCTCAGTGGAGTTACAAAGACTGTTAGAACCCTGTGGTTGCCATCGGGAGGTGGTTAAAGTTGCCAGCCTGGTTGTACTGTACAGACCTGACAAGGCTTTTATCTTCTTGGCCAACTGCCAGAATTTAAAGATTCGGATGGAGAAAAAAATCCAGTCCAAGTCCTTTTATTTATTAGTGCAAAAAAATAACCTTAGATGTTGCCCTCACTAAATCCTTTTTCAAACATTGTAAGGGAATGTGGATGTGCATTGAGAGAACATCTACTTTTCCCAACCTACACATGTGCTTATTGGAATGTACAGCCTTAAGGTTTCCTGATTGTATGGTGCGAGCTGTATATGCATAGGCTCCATATGCATATTCTAGTAACCACACACAGGTTAGTGGCAGAGATTGCTGCCATGATCCTACAACAGCCCCCCCCCACACACACATTCACATAGGTTCATTCTACCCATACAAACCTGGATGTTGTGTCATGCTCTGAGTAGTAGTGGGCAAGAAGAGCTGGGGGCAGGGAATCTCCTGTCCCCACTAGGGGAGGGAGCTGGCAACCCCAGTTGGAATCAACCAGTTTTTCAGTTAGTGAAATGGGAATGAACAAGAACATTACAAATAAAAGCTACATGGGGTGATGAATATAGTAAGGAGCAGATTAGGTGAGACTGAGGGAAAAAACTGGCTGGATCTAACTATGGGTTAGGATAGAAATCAGTGACTAGAGACCCCAGGGCAAAAGACAGTCTGAGGCTACCAACTATCCCTGGTTCAGAAAAAAAGAAATGTCTGGTGGTCCAAGTATCTGTTCAGTTTGGGGAAATAGGTGTGAGGAATTGGAATCCTAGTGCTCTATCCTACTACTTCCCATCTGTTTTCCCACTGGCTCCTCAAAGTGGCTGTCCCTAGAGAAGAAAGATGTTTTCTCTTTGCTGCTTCAGTTATCCTCTTTCTTCATTTTATAAGCCCACATTTTCTAATTCATGCTCACTATCCTTATAAACTGAGGGAACACCTACACAATTGTAAGGTCACCTGTGTTATATTTGTAGTGTGTTGCCTCTTCATGTGTTCATCTGTTCTCTTTAAGCCTTTAGGTCACTGTGCTTATGGTTTTAGCATGATACTTTAATGAAGTGTATGATGCTGGTGAAGAACACTCTGCCCAGTTGCTGGGGGGGGGGATGAAATGGTGATGCTCTTGCAGGTTTGTGTTGGTTTGAACAACTGGGCATGGCTAGAAGGGGATTCAAGGGAAACCTCAAGTCTAAATTCCTGGAAACATACAGTGCCAGCCTGTAAAAATGCTAACTGAGTTACAGAAGTGGTGATGCAAGGAAAACACAGGATGGATTCAAAGTTTCCTCTAAGCTGTGCTAGGAAGTCTGGCACACAGAATTTCAGCTGGTAGCTCAGAGATTTTTGCATCAGCTCACAAGTGAACTGAGAAGGCATTTTCCTCTCCATTGGAGGATGGGGGCACCTCCTTCTGGGGTCCATAGAATTGGACCCCCTGGTCCAATATTTTTGAAATCGGGGGGGGGGGGGGGGGGTTTGAGGAGAGGCACCAGCAACTATGTTGCAAATTTGGTGCCTCTACATAAAAAATAGCCCCTTGGAGCCCCAGATATCCCCAGATTGATTCTCCATTATAGCCTATGGGGCCCTTTTTTTGTTGTTGTTAAAAGCTTTTTATTTTCTTGGGTATTGTCAAATAGTTTTTATACAACTTTTAATCAGTCAATTATCCCATTTCCCCTCCCTCCCCCAAACGGCTTCCCGCAATGCGTCTCCCTTTTGTCACATATAGTCGGTAAGTTTCAAGATAACATCAATTGCTTAATATTGTTCTAAACATAGTAAATTTTGTTTCACATCCCAGTTCTTTTCTAGGTATATTTTAAAGTCACTCCATTCTTCAAAAAATTCTTGGTCTTCTTCGTTATTCAACTTTCTGGTTATTTTATCCATTTCTGCCATGATCAGAATTTTTTGTATCTAGTCTTCTATCTCTGGTATTTTCTCTTGTTTCCAACATTGCACATAAACCATTCTTGCTGTTATCAAATACCAGAACATAGTCTTTTTCTTTGTGTTTAATTCTTCCATTTTAAGACCTAAGAGCAGAATTTCAGGTGTCTTCTTAAAAGAACATTTCAATATCTTTTGCATTTCGCTGTGGACTTTTGTCCAAAAGTCCACAGCTTTTTCGCATGTCCTGTTCCAGAACTGTTCTTGAGAGAACAGCTCTGACAGAACTATGGGCTGCCCAAGGTCATCCAGCAGCTGCAAGTGGAGGAGTGGGGAATCAAACCCGGT
>NW_015177100.1:67720-104351 GCF_001447785.1 Gekko japonicus | reverse complement strand
TACCATCTATACATCATTTTGTAACAGTTTTCTTTTACATTAGTACATATCGATAACTTCATAGAATTTTTCCACAAATATTCCCATGATTCTATTGTCACTTCCTTATTCATGTTAACTGCCCATTTTATCATTTGCTCTTTTACAGATTCATTTCTATCCTCTCTAAAACCATGATTTTTCTTATCTATTTTAAAAACATCATAAATCTGCATATATTTCAACCATCCATAGTTATATTGAATTTCATTCTGCTCTTTCATTACCCATTCTGTTCCTTTCCTTTTAATTAAGTCACTATAAGGCAACCACTCCTCGCCTCGCTGTCTTGAATATGGTGTCAAAACCTCTGCTGGTACAATCCATAACGGTCTTGCATCTCGAAAATATTTTTTATATCTCGTCCATGTCACAAATAATGCACGTCTCACCAAGTGGTGCTTAAAAAAGCTATCCATTTTTATCTTCTCGTACCATAAATAAGCATGCCAACCAAACCTACAGTCATGGCCTTCTAACACAAGCAGGTTTTTATTGTCCAATCTAACCCATTGTTCCATCCATGTTAAACAAACTGCCTCATAATACAGCCCATTGACTATAATGTCCCATAGCTATAATGGAGCCAGAAAAAAAATTGATTACTTTTGCTCACCCCATTATGCTTTTCAGTATGATTTCTAAGCTGCCTGGAGTCACCGGGAAAAGTGGGATATAAATATTTAAATAAATGAGTAGTTTGGCCTGGTTGACAACATTTAAGCAACATTCTGTTTGTTAAGTAAAGCAGAGTTCTGACAGTGATTGTTCCACCTCTGTTATACTTGACCTGTAATGCTGGTTGCCATATTTCAGTTTTAAAAAAAGTAGACTGCAAAAGTCGCTCTCCCCCCCGCCTTGCTGGTATGTTTTCTAAGGCTCAGCACAAGGTGACAGTCCAAGGCCAGGTCTACCAATATAGTGGAAAGGGGAGGGTAGACCTTCAGAGGCCAGGTCTACCAATATAGTGGAAAAGGTGAGTAGGCCTGTTCTCTGGAGGCCTGGTCTACCCCCGTACAGGACAACATTTTCTGAAATGAAATTTGAAATTTGAATTAATTCTGTTTTCTACTATAATGTTTAAATTATTCTTAAAATAGTTTAAAAGAATTCATTCTGAGATTTTAACAAGGTTATAGAAATAATCTTCTAAAAAACTAATTTACACAAAAGTCAAATATAGACTCCTTCACAACATTAATACTACTAGCTTTTTTTCTCATGAGGTAGAATTTTTTGCTCACAACACTGTGGAGGTTAGAGGGAACATTGGATTATATTTCCCCCTTTTCCAATGTGAAGGAGATTTTTGTAGTCCTGCAGCTGAATTAGGTAAATGTATTATCTGTGAGCTCCGTGTTGTTCAAAATGTTTGGGGTCATATCTATTTCCTTTACATTTGGTAGCGATAGTTTAAAAAGTCACTGTGAGGTATTTTATACTTCTCTTAGCAGTGATTATATCAATTAAGTAGATAGACCTTGGCAGCTATGGAAGCACATGTTTGATTTTCAATATATCTACTCATTTACATGTTCATAAAATGAGTATCACATAGGGTCGTCTGGTACTCACTTGAAGTGTGGCTCTCCCACCACCAGTTCCTGTCACACCACTGGTGCCCCCATGTCCATCTCCCAGATTTCTACCAGTGGTTAGCCTGCAAACCTAGTGTAACAGATATTTGTGCCCCTGACTAACCCTCTTTTTATTCAATCTATATGTAAAACTGAAAAGTATGGCAGATGCAATCACTACCTAGCCACCAGGGCACATGATAAGCACATCATGATGAGATTATTTTGGCATTCTCAGATCAAAGAAGCATATTGTTGCTTTGTACATGGTTGAGCTGCCACTCGCTGGAGCATGAAGCTGCTGTAGACCTGGCAGGCTTTAAAGTCCAGGCCTATCAAAGTACAAATTTGTCAATCTGCTGCTCTGGTCTCATCTCAGTGATTTGCAGAAGTAATTTGTTAAAGTATATTTTCATTTTTTTAAAAAACAAGATAATAATAGAGGGTTACAGAAGAGAAAAAAAGGATTATATAACAAGTTGTATATTTCAAAGATTGTTATACATTGCAGGGAATATCAAAAAAGAAGTTAAAAAGTATTTCTCCCCAACATCCCCTTCATCACAATTTAAAAACATTTTCTATAAGGTACAGTGATCCTTATTTCAGACATTTTACATTTCAAATTTTATTACTAATCTATTGTGCAACTTTGTTATTAATTTCATCATTACCACATATTCTGTAATACATATTTCATCATTTAATATAGCAAGGTTTAATTGTATAATCCCTTATGTATCATACAATAAAAATAGAAAATATTTTGTCTCAAATCCAATTCCTTATACATTTATATTCAAAACTTATTCGCAATCAGCTAAACATTGTGGTATATTTATATGCATAACAACACATTCATATACATTTTAAAAACTGATTCTCATTCTAAATTTTAAACTGTTTCTCATTCTAAATTTGTCTCCTACTTGCATAATATACACTCGATCTCAAATTTCAAAATTGATCTATTTCTCAAATACATTGTTAATTTCACCATTGCTACATAATCAGCAAGTTTCTTTTCCCATTCTTAGAAGCTTGGAAAAATGTCTGTTTTCCATTTTGCTGCATAAATAATTCTAGCCACTGTCACCATACATTCAAATATCTCTTACAAAACTTTTGGTGATCTGTTTGGTAATATTCCTAATAGCATATGTTTAGCTTCCATAGGGGATTTAAATTTTTATACATTGTGATTTGCAGAAGTAATGTTGATGACCCCTGTTCTTGTTCACAAAGTCTGAAGTCCAGCCTGCAAAATTCTATGTTTAGTACAGATCACACACGTAAACACAAACACAGCACAGCCAATTACTGAGGAAAACCAAACATCTTAGTGAAAGATAGAGGAAGCAGACCAAGAATGCCTGACAGGAAATCCATGGAAAGTATTAAATTATACAGCTCTCCGTAAAAAGCTGAATTTCTAAAAGGAATATGATGCTGCTCAGTCAAAAACAAAAAAGCATACTCCTACTGCATATCTGCTGTAGGACAATTTACATGCCAAAACTATCTTCTTTTGAAAGCATAAAATTTTCTTTGAACTTCACAGTATGCTATTACCCAAATATGCACATGCTCATACACACACATTGTGATCTCAGAGAAAAATGAATAAATATGACCATGTTTTGATTCCTTTGAACTGGGACAGGGAAAATGCATGGAGGGGGGAAAGCCAATGCATCATACCTGAATTGTATTTTGCATTTACAATATTAACATATTCACTATAGTTTAAATACTGCACAATTGATCCATACAAAAGGGGGGTCAGCAAAAGAGCCTGAGTTCATATTTTATCTTAGACCCAGAGCCTAAAGTCATGATGAAAGCAAAATTCTCCTGTGTACACTTTGGTTGCAAATATTATTGACCATGGTTTCCACACATGGTAGGATTGGGATTATCTACAATATCTCCACACCTGTTTCTCCACATATTAAACTGCAGATCCTTGCATGTTAGAGTTGCCAGGCCTGTCCTAGCAAGCAGCAGGAAACTGGGGGAGGCAGAGACATGGGGGGCAACATTCAGCTGTGGCATGACATAACTTTCAGGAAAAACCTGGAAGTGATTTCATACCTCTCTAGGAATTGCTGGAGACTATAATTTTACAATAGAGTTTCAGGTGATTCCTAGAAAGCAGTGATGTACACATGAACACAAGAAGCTGCCTTCTACTGAAAAAGACCATTAGTCCATCAAAGTCAGTGTTGCCTCCTCAGGCTGGCAGCGGCTCTCCAAAGTCTCTGGCAGAGGTCTTTGACATCACATGCCACCTGAACCGTTTAACTGGAGATGCCATGGATTGAACCATAAACCTTCTGTGTTCCAAGCAAAGGCTCTACCGCTGACAGTGGTGGGGAATGAGAGGCAGGGGGCAGGGCATGCCCCACCCCATTTGGGGAACTGTTATCCCTGCTACATGTGTATAATTTGTATGCACATAGAAGGTTTTCCATACAGGCAGGAACCTAGTTTTCCAGGGTTCATAATCACATGGGGGTCACACGTCATGCACACTGATGATGAATGCACACAAGCCAACCTTTAATTCAATGCATACAGTTCACATAAATATGCCCTGCAAGCATAAGCCCTTGACATTTAAAGATTTTGCAGCAACTATTTTATTTATTTATTTATTTAATTCGATTTGTATCCCGCCCTCCCTACCGAGGCAGGCTCAGGGCGACTTACATTAAAAGTTAAAATATTAAAACACAGATGCATTGACACAATGCGACATCATAACAACTCATAAACATAACAAATCAGAAATGCAGGTAAAGTGCTGATGGCGGTAACATCCTATTAGGCCATGTTCAGATGGTAACAAAGTATGGCCAAAATCGGTGTCCAGAATATCCCTAGCTGTTGATGTTGTTGTTGTCATAGAGGGCCTTAACAATTCAGTGTTATTAGTAGCAGCTCCTAATCGAAGGCCTGGTGGAAGAGCTCTGTTCTACAGGCCCTGCAGAACAGTAAAAGGTCCTGCAGGGCCCTGATGTCTTCCGGGAGCTCATTCCACCAGTGTGGAGTCACTACTGAGAAGGCCCTGGCCCTGGTAGAGGCCAGTCTGGCGTCTTTTGGTCCAGGGAGGGTGAAGTGGTTTTGAGACCCTGACCTCAGTGCTCTCTGGGGAACATGTGGGGAAAGGCAGTCCCTCAGTTAGGCAGGCCCCAGATCATATAGGGCTTTAGAGGTCAAAACCAGCACCTTGAAGCAAATTCGGTATGCTATTGGCAGCCAGTGCAATGCCTTCGGCACAGGCTGTATGTGCTCTCACACAGAGAGACCCATCAACAGCCTGGCTGCCACGTTCTGTACCTGCTGCAGTTTCCGAAGTTGTGCCAAGGGCAGCCCCATGTAGAGAGCATTGCAGTAGTCCAGCCTCAAGGTGACCATTGCGTGGGTCACTGTTGCCAGATCATTGCGTTCGAGGAAGGGAATCAACTGCCTAATCAGCCGAAGATGGTAAAAGGCTGCCTTGGCAGTAGCTGCTACCTGGGCTTCTATCATTAAAGAGGAATCCAGGAGCACTCCCAAACTCCTGACTCTTGGCACTGGCACCAGAGGTGCCCCATCGAAGGCCGGTAGTGGGATCCCTACCCCTGTCCACTCTGACTCAGTCACAGAACCTCCATCTTTGTCGGATTCAATTTCAATCGGCTCAGTCTAAGCCAACCAGTCACATTCTGTAGCACCTGGTCCACATCTTCCGGGGTAGAGTCGGACTAACTGCCCAACAACAGATATAACTGAGTGTGATCCACATATTGGTGACACCCTAGCCCATGCCTCCAGGCAATCTGGGCAAGGGGGCACATGTAGATGTTAAATAGCATTGGGGAAATCACCACCCCTTGGGGCACTCTGCAAATCAGTGGGTGCCTTCAGGACAGCTGATCCCTAAGAGCCACCCTTTGTCCCCGACCTTGGAAAAAGGAGGCAAGCCATTGCAAGGCATGCCCCTGAATCCCAGTATTGGCAAGGCAGTGGATCAGTAGCTGATGGTCGACCACGTCGAATGCCTCCAACAGATCCAAGAACAACAGCACCTCCATCCCACCCCAATCCAGATGCCTCTAGAGGTCATCTGTGACGGCGACCAGTGCTGTCTCCGTCCCATGGCCTGGATGGAAGCTGGACTGGAAGGGATCTAACATGGAAGTTTCATCCATAAAGCTCTGCTACTGTATCGTCACTGCCCTCTCAATTAATTTGCCCAAATAGGGCAAATTGGAAACCGACCAATAGTTTGCCAATTCGACCAGATCCAGGGATGGTTATTTTAGGAGAGGGTGGACCATCGCCTCCTTGAGTGCCCCTGGGAACAGCCCCTCTGAGAGGGACTTGTTAATAATATCCCTGAGGGCACCTTGAAACCCCTCATGACCAGCTTTAATTAGCCATGAAGGGCACGGATCAAGGCTGCACATGGTTGGGTATACTGTGGAGAGTAATCTGTCAACTTCCTCTAGACTGAGTGGACTGAAATAATCTAAAATCAGACTAGAAGACTTGCATGGAGCCTCAAGTTCGCTCACTGTCTCAACTATGGTGGGAAGGTTGTGGCAGAGTGACAAGACTTTATCTGCAAAATAGCTTGCAAAAGCCTCACAGCCAATATCGAATTTCCTAGTGTTTAGTCTGCCCTGTGGCAAGACCATTAAGGACTGAATACTTCTAAACAATTGGGCCGGGTGTGAGCTTGCAGACACAATCATGGCTGCATAGAACTCTCTCTTTGCAGCTCTGACTGCCATCTCATAGGATCTCATAAACATCCTATTGATGCTTTGTCAAGAGTGCACTGCCACTGTCTCTCTAGCTGTCTAAGCCTTCGCTTCATCAGCCTCAGCTCATGGGTGAACCAAGGAGCCAGCCTAGAGCGAGGGTGCAGAGGGCATCTGGGAGTGATCTCATTGATGGCTGCCAAGAGTCGGCCATGCCAATTCTCAACTAGCTCATCCAATGAGCCACCAGGGGTCATTGGATCCCGCAGGGCCATCTGAAGCTGCAGAGGCTCCATTTGGTTCTGTGGGTGAGCTAAAATATGCTCACCGTCCAAACACAGTCAGGGTGAAACATTCATATGGGCCCTCAGGGCATGGTGGCCTGACCATGGAACTGCTGTAGCAGTAATCCAGTCCACTGTAACCCCTGCCACGAAGATAGAATCAAGTGTGTGACTGGCTTGGTGGGTGGAGGCCGTTACATACTGGGAGAGTCCTAGTGCTGCCATGGATAACACCAGGTCCACCTCCTGTGAGGAGGTCGCATCGTCAGCATGGACATTAAAGTCACCCAGGACTATCAGCCTAGGGTGTTCCAGTGCCCAGCCTGACATGGTCTCCACCAGGGATGACAGGCTATCAGTCTGTGCGTTGGGCAGTCGGTACACTAACTAAATAGCCAAACTCTCCCCGGCTTCCCACACTAAGCTAGCACACTCTATGCCTCTGAGTCTCAGCAGTGGGAGTGCCCTGAAGGAGTATGCCTCCCGAATGAACAGAGCCACTCCTCCCCCCTGAGTTGGTGGAGGATTGAGAAACCCAGGTAGAGCCAACTGAGAGAGAGCTAGTCTCTCCATCTTGAGCCCAGGTCTCAGTCATGCACGCCAGGTCTACATTCTGTTCCAGCAGGAAGTCCCGAAGGACCATAGTCTTATTATTTATGGACCTGGGGTTACACAGCACCAATGACAGAGAGGGGTCTTGAATCCTAGCCCCACTGTCTACCACCTTTGGGATGGGGCGCAGGCTGGATGGGGGCCGAGGTTCATTTATTTGATTTATTTGATTTATATCTTGCTCTCCCTGCCAAAGCAGGCTCAGGGCAGCTTACATAAAAATTTTAACCAGATAAAACAGAAGTTAGATAAAATAAATAAATCTCTCCTATATAATAAAGCTGTTTTGGTGTGACTCCTGGACATACTCCCACAGCCTTTGGCCCGCTCAGCTGCCACTCTTGTGGACTCCCAATCTCCTGCCTACATTGCCTCACTGCGTTGGCTTGGCCCCACCCACAGAGCCGACAGCCAGCATCTCACTCTCAGTCTGGAGGAAGCCGGAGAGGGAGCAGCAACCCCTCCACGGGGGAAAGGAGGCAGACCTAGCGAGTGGCAGCAAGCAGGGGAAGCACTCACCTTCACTGCCCCTTGCAGCCCCTGTCCTTCAGCCATAAGGCCAGCGCATTATCAGGGCGATAGCTCAGCGGGATGCATCGCAGAGAAGGCTGCGCAGCACCTTTCAAAGGCTCCCCCGCCTTTCTTCAGCAGCAGCGCCAGGGAGGGTCTGGCCTAGAGGCAACAAGCTGCACCTCCTGGAAAGCCGGGCTCTCTCCTGAGGAAGGCACTTCTCTTGGCTCCTGTGTGGGACTAACTGTGACTAACTGTCTCCTCAGTGGCTGTTGTTAAGCAACCAACTTCTGTCAGTAAAAAAAATCAAAAGACTTTCAGCATAACCCCCTCCCCCGCCCATTGTCAGCTTTGCCACTTTCCTGTAAGAATAAACTTAAAAGGGCTCTCTCCTTTTTGGCTCAACCATGGCTGGCAGGCTGGCTAAAGAGGTGGGACCATCAAACCATTCTTTTCAAACCCCCACTGTGAGGCTGACTTTTCCCTAGGGTTTCCAGTCTCCAGGTGGGACCTGGAGATCTCCTGATGTTACAATTGATCTCCAGATGACAGAGATCAGTTCCTCTAGAGAAAATGGCTGCTGCTGAGTCTCCCTGCTGAATCCTTCCTTCTCCCCCCATTGCTGCCCTCCACAGGATCCACCCCCCCAAATCTCCAGGTATTTCCCTAATCAGAGTTGGCAACTGTACTTTCTCCTCAGTGCCTGTTGCTAGGCAACCAGGTTCTGTCAGTAAAAGGCCCTTTCCACACCTATTTTGGCCTTTGGGAGAAAACTCATTGGGGCCAGTCCTGATAGGGTTGCCAATTCCAGGTGGGACATTCCTGGAGATTTGAGGGGTGGGGCCTGGAGAGGGTGAAGCTTGAGGAGGGGTAGGACCTCAGACAGGTACAATGCCATAGACTCCACCCTCCAAGCCAGCAATTCCCTCATAGGGAACCATTGTTGCCAGTCTCCAGAGGAGGGATGGAGATCACACAGAATTACAACTGCTCTTCAGATGGCAGAGATCAGTTCCCCTAGAGAAAATGGTGGACTCTGTGTCATTATACCTTGCTGAGGTCACCACAGCAAATTGACGTTGAGTGCCCAAGGCCAGGACACTCTCTCAGAGCCTCTTTCTAGACCTTGTTGTATTTATTTCCACAATGGGCCTTATTCCTAGTATAAGTATAAAACATGGCATAAAGTGCTAGTACATTGTGTAATGATGGCAAGGTATCAGTAGCATAAAGTACAGTCAGCAGATAACTAGTCTGGGTCATTTTGGCATATGTAGGTTATCAATGGTGGTATTTATATTATATTATATTGGGACCAGGGCCACAGATGGTTGGGTGTGGCTCCCTAATCAAAAGCCTGGTGGAAAAGCTCCATTTTACAGGTCCTGCGGAACTGTAATACGTCCCGCAGGGCCGTGATGTCTTTTGGAAGCTCATTCCACCAGTAAGGGGCCGCCACTGAGAAAGTCCTGGCCCTCATTGATACCAGCCTGGCTTCTCTGTGGCCCAGAAGGACCAGACGATTTTGGGACCCTGATTGTAGTGCTCACTGGGAAACATATGGGGAAAGGCATAAAGGGCTTTAAAGGTAAGAACCAGCACCTTGAATCGAATTCGGAATGCTATAGGCAGCCTGTGCAGTGCTTTTAGCGCAGGCTGCATGTGCTCCCGTAAAGGAAGACCCAACAACAGCCTGGCTGCTGCATTCTGCACCAGCTGCAGCTTCTGAATTTGGGACACTATTAACATTTGATCAGAATTGACACACACAAAATCAATATTTGATAGTATCTTGCAACAGATGTGCAGAAATATTAGTACTCAACACAGAACTGCAGTGCAATGTAGTAAAACTTACATTAAACATTCATTTGCTCATTTAGTCAAAAACAAGCAAATTTTGAATGTTTAAATTTAGTGAATTTTCAGGACAACTTGAGGCTCAAAGGCCAAGCTTTAAAACTCTAGAGATTTTTAAATATTGAGAATTTTCATTTTGGATTTAATGTACCAAGTGAGGAAAAGGACAATTACTAATACCGTGCCAAAAAGCACTTTCCCGCTCTCACTTGCACAGTTTATTCCTCCCCCTTAAATACCTATGCTAGATGTTACCTCACTTGGGACAAAATTGCTCCAAAAAACCCCACCCTAATATCACAATGAACTCCTGATAATCTGTCCACTACCACCGGCATTCTTCTAATATCAACACTATACCTCTTCTTGCTTAGGACAGGTTGGTCGTTTACCTTACCAGACAAGTTCCTGGTGGGCTACTGCCTTGGAGGACTTCTGACAGTCAGCAGAAAGCCAAACTGAGCCCAAGAGTGGGTCAGCATTGGTTTGACTGTTCAGCTCAGATTTGCAGCATGGGAGGAGGCAGTGGGCAAACCCACATCCATCATCATTGCTACTTGCCAGATCGGAGTCAAGCAACCTCGGCAGTGCAGACAAGTCCCACAGAAGCCACTCAGCTCAACTTCCTCCTGAGTTGCTTCAACATCCTTATCAATCTTTGTTCCTCTTACAGCACCCACTTTCCTTCTGTATCAGACACTACCTGTTCCTAACAAGGATAGTAGCTATAATGCTAATTTTAATGGGAAATTATTTTTATTTCAGACTAGAGACATCAGAATTTGCAATGCTAGCAACAATACAGATTGTGGATGCAGCCCCTGGTCAGGTACAAGGAGGAGTAAGGGAAATTGGAAGCTCAAGGGAGCAGAGCCGGTAAAGTTATGGATAGTCCAGTGTCTGCAGCCATTATTTACCTTGGTTTTTTTTCAGGATGACAGCAGGTTTTCTACCATACCTTCTCATACATAAGATATTCAGGTACTTTCACATCCCTTCAGTTATGGAATTGGTTGTCTGCTAGGGTTTGCCAGCATTGGGATGTTGAACCTTTCAAAACCTTGCTGTTTAGATAACACCTCCTGTGCCTTCTGAGAGGTATTGATATTTGGGAAAGGGTGTGATATATTTTTTAAATATATAAATTGCAAAAGCTCTGTTTTGCTTAGGCTAGTTATTTAATTGCCTTGACATGAATAGCCCAGGCTAGCCTGATCTCATCAGTTCTCAGAAGCTCTGGTCAGTTGAAGGACCCACACGAGACAGGATCTTTTGAGGGGAGAAGAATCAGTCTGCTGCTTGTGGCAGCAAGAGTTCATTTTATGCACACTGCCCCGTCAGATGAGGCTGTGGCTTACAATACTGAAGCAAGGGAAACCAGATGCTTAGGCAGAATGCCTGGAATGCTTGCATAGCATAATAATTACTAGTGATAACAAGCTACTCCTGGCTCCTTAAGATGCTTGCAGAGACAAGATGTGCAAAGGTCAGGATTAGTGCACCAAAGTCACTGATCAACCTTATGTTGACAGAGAGGCAGGATGTTAAAGACAATCAAGATTGGTGTGCTGTATCGTTGATCCTCCCCACAGTCAGTACTTGGAAGGGAGACCACACAGGCATACCAAGGTTGTGGCACGGAGGCAGGCAATGGCAAACCACCTCAGAACATCTCTTTCTTGAAAACCCCATGGGGTCACCATAAAGTCAACTGTGACTCAACAGCAAAAAAAAAATGTTATTTAACCAGTTTTCTGCCTTATACTAAACCAAGGGGTAAGACACACAGAGTGGGGTTACCTGGGAAACCTTTGTGCACACATTGCTTGCATTAAGTTGAATGGGGTTCTGTCTGGTTCTGCCCCCCTCCTGTGCATGTTCATGATAATGATGGTGGCACAGAGCTAGTTCATGCACAGCTGTATGCGCACAGACTCTCTCTATAAGGCTGGAAGGTTTCTGACATTTCCCCAAACCCAGAAATAATTCTGGTCAGATTTGGAGCATTTACAATGTTAAAGAATGGTCCATGGTTTATGTCTTACTAGAAATAATGCCCGTTGCGGAAATAAATACACTGGGATCTAGAAAGAGGCTCTGGGAGAGTGCTCTGGCTTTGGGCAAACAGTGTCAGTCTGCTTTTAAAACATGAACCTGGGACCTGCACACCACCAGAATACAGCAGGTTCCATATGCAACTGACATTCCAACTGCCTTGCGGGGGGGGGGGGGGGTTTGGGGGGGGGAATGGCCTGAAGTCCAATCAGCTTCCATATGCAAAAGACCAGGTTGTCGCAGCAGTTGTGGTGTGGGCGGGACCCGGGCTTTGCCTTCTGATTGGTGGCGATATATGCTGAGGAGCAGTGCCATCAGCCATACACTAAGGGAGTGCATTTTAGAATTAGAACTTTGGCACCCACTATTCAATTATATATAAGGAGAGATGTGTATTAGTAAAGTTCTGACTGGACACCAGCATGCAATGTGGTATCAGGTTGCAACTGGGGAAGCCTAGGTACAAAACCCTACTCCACCATGAAGCTCACTTGGTAGCCTTAGCTTAGTTTCTCTCATCCTTATCTGTCTGACAAGGTTATTGTGCTCCCCCTTCCACCTCTGCATGCTGCCCAACAGCCAATCGTATAAATAGTGGGTGTGAGTAGCCAGTAATAATAAACAAACAGCATATTTCTAGAAACATCTTACTGCTTTGTGTTATTTTAATTCTGTGTTACTAAGATTATTTCGCTCATCTACAATTTTTACACAGCACTATGGAAGGCATTTCCCCCCCCCTTGCATCATGTAATTACCTGACCTAACCATCCATGATGCTGGGGAAAATCATCCCAGGTAGTATGCAAATGCAAAACCCCCGCAAGGCAATGCAATGCAATTGCACCTCTAGTACAAGTCAGCACAACTACTCTACTGCAGCCACTGCACTATGCTTCTGCCAAGTTGTTAAGAGCTGTTCAAGGTGGACAAAGGACAGGTGAGCACTGGATGTTCAGCTCAGGGATGATTCCTCGTGTCAAAAATGGCATGTCCACCAACTGAGCATGATAAAGTTGGAGAAAGGTGAGAGAAACTAAACTACCCTGAGCTCCTTGAAAGAAGGTCTGGATACAAATACAAATAGATCCCTAATGTGTACCCAGCATATACCCATATAATATTTGTGCAGGGCTAGGAAATGTAACACTACTACGAAGGATCACCCTGCAGCCAGTTGCTATGGGCATGGTGATGTTTCCAGTTCAACACACAGTTTCCAAACCCTAAATTCTATTGCCATAGACACTGCTCTTCAGTATGAATCAGACTGAATTTGGAAAGCTGTCTGGTTTGTTTCAAATATCCCCACATTGATTTCCTTTCTCCCTTGGGAGAAACAAACCTCGGGATTTGTATTTTTGTACATGTTTTTCTTCTTCTGAAATAAAAAATAATTTCCCATTAAAATTAAAATATTTTAATGTTATTTTTGTATTAATTGGGCTGGATTCTATAATAAATTTCTAACAGAAACAGGGAGTAATTTTTGCTGAATCTCCCCTCCCACTGCAGACCTCTGATTCCATATTCATGCTGTTCTTGGGATCCCCTGTCCCTAGCAGCAACTTCCTGGGTATAATTTGGATTGGGTGGTGGTGGTGGTGATGAAGCAGTCCAGCTCCACCAACAAAAATCCTTTCAATCAGCAGAGATTTTCCATAGGATCCAAGTCACTAAGGTCAATGGTGTATAACACACAAAATCTGAAAATATTCTGCACATTTTAAATTTAGTTTTAATTTATTTACTTTATTTACTATATCCCACCTTGCTCTCCAACGGGGACCCGTCATTCTCCTCTCCTCCAGTTTATCCTCACAACAACTCTGTGAGGTAGGTCAGGCTGGGAATGGGAGACTAGCCCAAGGTTACCCAGCAAGCTTCCATGGCACAAGTGGGGATTCAAACCAGGATCTCCCAGATCGTAGTCTGACACTCTAACCACTACACCCTCCTGGCTCTCATGCTGTAAATGGTGTAAAAATGGTATGAAAATGAATCACCAATGACAGTGGAAAATGAGAGATAATTACAATACAGAGAATCATAAAGGAATGAAAATGGCCACATCCCTACTTCAGAATCTGAAGTAAGCTTGCCAGCTCCAGATTGGGAAATTCCTGGAGATTTTGAAGTGAAACCTGGGGAGAGTGGGGTTTGGGAAGGAGAGGGACCTCAACAGGGTGCAATGGGAAAGTCCACCTTCCAAAGCCTTCATTTTCTCCAGGGAAACTGATCTCAGTATTCTGAAGATAATCTGTAATTTCAGGAGACCTTCAGGCCCCATCTGGAGGTTGGCAAACCTAATCTGAAGACAGGGCTTCTGTTTTAAATGGGGGTGAGATGAAATAGTAAATGCATAGCTCCTTGAGAAGACAATAACATATTTTTCTCACTTCATGGAACATTTCTTTTTAAAATAAAGTGCAGGAGGACAAGCATGTATGTGGTGGCTGATTCTCCCTTGCATCTAAGAGATGTGCTTTGCGGATGACATTGGGACAGATCAGGTAAATTCTCCAAATAGATATATCAGATGCCTTGCCTTACATGTAGTACAGCAAGTAAAAACTTAGCATTTCAGTTTTATTACTACAGTCCTCAAAAGAGTCTGTATCAATAGTAATGTCAGGAGACAAGCTGTATTATTTTAGCACAGAGTATGTTAAAGTACTCAGCAACGTTCAGACGCGGCGTTTGCAGCGGTATAGGTGCCGGTTGTAATCGGTGTACTTACCGGCGTTCACACGTAGAACATCTGCCTTCCGTCCCTAACCGTTGCAAAGCCCTTTAAACCGTTGTACTCTGCCACTAGGTCCCCAAGTGGTGGTATCCTGAGTACAACGGTTGTAATCGCTGTACCCGCCGTCTGATCGCTCTCTACCGTTGAGAAACAACTTCCGTTCGGAAGCCTGAGGCTTCCGATTTTCGCCCGCCATTTTTAAAAAAAGGTCGGCGATATGCGCTTGGGCAAAGCTTCACCCTGGCATTTGTTTGTTTTTTTTAAAGAAAAGGGCCTTAGCTTAGCGTTTCAGAGGCGTCCGGGACCTCAGGGAGGCTACTTTGCTCTTTAAACTTTAAAGGTAAGTCCTTACCTTTAAAGTTTAAATGTAAGACAGGGTTTTTTGCGCATGCGCGAAGATCGCCATTCTATGGATGGCTGCCTATGCGCATGCTCAAACTGAGTTGAAAAAAAAACACGTCGATGCCCGTTGTGTGCGGACGGGCATACAGCGATGGGATCCGCAGACAGGAGGTGAGTGTGATCGCGTTTCAGTGGGCATAAACTTCACTGGTTCCAACCGGTACAGTTTATGCCGGCTGAAACGGCGCATCTGAACGCACCCAATCAGCTGCAGTTCTATGCCAGTGTACTACATTGCCGACACCTGACTTATCAGGATTTTTTAATTCCTCTCTTTGTCTGCCGTATATAAGGTGGTGGTGGTTGTGGTTGTTGTTGTTATTATCCTGTTAACTTTCCAGAGGTGCTTGGAGAGAGGATGTGAGAGCTGTGTATCAATTGGACAAGCATCATTTTTTCATCTTGTGCCTGCAAAAATGAATATAAGCAAAAACAGCACCTTGTATGATTTAGGTCTTTGCATTTGTTGCCATCACTCTTCTGCTGTTGTTATTCTGTTTACATTGCATCCTGAAAATAGACATTCTGCCTTAGGGATAATTTGTTTTCCTAGCTATATCGAAGTGTAATTACCTTGTTCTTTTTCTAATAACGAACGAACACACTATTTTCTAGCCAGAGTTCTCACCACAACCAATCAGTCATTTCACTCTTTGAATACTGGGATGCCCAAAGGCACTAAGAAAGTTTATGAATGCTTGTTTGTCCTGAATATTTATTGAAGATCAATTCCTTTGAATGGCATAAGAAATTCCTGCAGATTTAGAGGTGAAGCCTGGGGAGGGAGGAGTTTGGAAAAGAGAGGGACCTCAACAGGGTATAATGTCATAGAGTTCACCTTTCAAAGTAGCCACTTTATCCAGGGGAACTGATCTCTGTAGTACGAAGATCAGTTGTAATTCCAGGAAAGCTGTAGTGAGACAAAGCCCTATGTGAAAATGCTGAGGGATTTGGGAATATTTAGTCAGGAGAAGAGGAGGTTGAGGGGGGACATGATCACTCTCTTTAAGTATTTGAAGGGCTGTCATAGAGGAGGGCAGGGAGCTGTTCCTCTTGGCAGCAGAGGATAGCACTCGCAATAATGGGTTTATATTATGGGTGGGAAAGTAGCGGCTGGATATTAAGGAAAACGTTTTTACAGTAAAAGTTGTGCAACAGTGGAATCAGCCAGCCTAGGGAGGTGTTGAGCTCCCCCTCATTGGCAGTCTTTAAGCAGTGACTGGACAATGACTTGTCAAGGATGCTCTAGAGGCTGATCCTGCATTGAGCAGGGATCAGCCTCTAGATGGCCTAATGGCCCCTTCCAACTCTGTGGTTCTATGATTCTAGTGCCCAGCTGAAGGCTGGCAACCTTAGTTCTTAGTCCTGCCTTTTGTTCTACTGAAGTAAAGCACAAGTCTAGTGGCACCTCTTTTATAGTAATTAACTTTTGCTGTTTAATAATTGTGAATTAAATTCACTTTGACCCCAAACCTCCTAACCTGGGGTTGGCAATCAACCTAATTTCATCCTTAAAAGGCAACATGAGGAAACCATGTGTGCTTACTGCTGCCCCGTGTATATAAACCCCATCCACTCCAAAATAATTAATAGTTGAAGGACAGATTAACTCTGCACAATACTGACATGTTGCAAGTGTTTCATTAAGTAGGGATGCCAGTCCCCAGGCGGGGGTGGGGGTGGGGGATTCCCTGATTTTTCAGGCTCCCTCCAGATGCCAGCCAGCTGTCTGGTGAGGGCCGCCCCACCCCCAACAGTCATCTGTGGCTCCACTTGAAAAGAGTGGAGGCAGTGCACGCCTGCCCTGTAAGCGGCGAAGTCACCACTTGCAGGGCAGGTGTGCGGGGTGCCCGCTCTTTTGAAGTAGGGGCTGTCCATATCTGCCCTGCAAGTGGTGGATTCACTACTTGCAGGGCAGGTGTGTGGGGGGGGGGGCTGCTTTCTCTCCAACCATTTAAAGGGAACGTTCCCTTTAAATGGTTGGGTAAAAGCAGGAGGCATGCGCACATGGCACTGTGTCCCTGACATGATGACATCACTCCCTCTCCCAGCAAGCCCCCCAAATCCCCCCACCAGGGAGAAAATGGGACCTGGCAACCCTAGCTTAGTGATGGGGTGTTTACCTCAAGACTGTCCAGTTGAACCAGATCCTGGGGTATAAACCTCACAGTTCAGATTCATTGCATGTTTCTTTTTCACAACAAAAGTTAAGATTATGCTCGGAGTTTGAGTTTGCCACTGTAATTTTTCTTCCCTTCTCTACTTGTGTGGTAATCTTCCTTTTGTGTTATTCTACTATCTGTTCCTAACCAGTTACCTGAATATGCTAACATCCACAGTTGCCTGGATTTGATTAAATGATACTGAAGATTTTTAAAAGAAACAAAAAACCCTACAACAACCCTGAAGGGAACAACGGCCCGGGGGCCAACTATATACATCCCTGGGGACACACCCCTGGTCACCATTGGTGGGTTTGAATCTCCCGCCATGGTTCCCATTGGCTCCCCAGTGGAGGGGCTAGGAGGCTAGTCCCTATTGTTATCCCAGAGTCAAGCTCTGGCAATTCTGGCTGACCGCTGGCCCCCCGGTGGCGGTCTGCATACACAACACCTAGCTTAGTGATGGGGTGTTTACCTCAAGACTGTCCAGTTGAACCAGATCCTGGGGTATAAACCTCACAGTTCAGATTCATTGCATGTTTCTTTTTCACAACAAAAGTTAAGATTATGCTCGGAGTTTGAGTTTGCCACTGTAATTTTTCTTCCCTTCTCTATTTGTGTGGTAATCTTCCTTTTGTGTTATTCTACTATCGGTTCCTAACTAGTTACCTGAATATGCTAACATCCACAGTTGCCTGGATTTGATTAAATGATACGGAAGATTTTTAAAAGAAACAAAAAACCCCACAACAACCCTGATATTTACACTGAAGAGCTATATTGTACAATTACAACATACATTAGAAAAGAGCAAGAACCCAGTAACACTAAGACTAACAAAATTTGTGGCATGGTATGAGCTTCCATGAGTCACTGCTCATTAAGAAGTATCTGAAGAAGTGAGCAGTTGTTCACGAAAGCTCATACCCTGCAACCAATTTTGTTTGCTACTGGACTCTTGCACTTTTCTAATGCTCAGGCAGACTAACATGGCTACCCATCTTGATCTACAATATACATTGTGATAATGCTAGAGGAGAGGGGGGGAAACCATAGATGGTTCAGTTCCAAAAGTCAGAGGACTGTTTGTTTCTATTAGTTACGCTTCTGAGGTTAATGAATAGGGTGTGCCCAGCTCAGATTTTGATTAGCTATGCTCCAAAATGCACATCCCTACCACACAATATTTGATCGATAAAAATACCACTGATAGATGTAGCAAAACCTGCCATCATATCAAGTAATGGCCCCATTTGTGATTGTGTGAGTCCAGAGGTACATGAGACAGCTGAGTATGTTGTGAAGCACCTAAAGGAACCTCCAATCTCATCTTTTGGTTGTTTTTTGGCTGAGCCACTTAAAGTACGTGGATACCTGAATAGCTGTACTTGAAACCACTTGCAGGCTGAGGTGAGGGGAAAAGAGTAAAAGAACCTTCTAATCACAGACTAGAACTGGTCTTCAGAACCCGTACTATTTCAGCTTCTTAGTTATGCAACACAATTGTTCTAGTGGACCCCGTTTTCAATTCCCTCTGCATATTTTGTCAAAAAGCTGTGAACCTTCACACAGGTCATGGAAGCATAAATGAACTCCTTTTACTTTTTAAACAATGTTTAATTTGGTTGGCGGGCATTTTCTCCCACCCCGCACCCCCCATTTTAAAAGTTTGTGTATGCAGCCACCTCCATAAAAGCCAGCTTTTCCAAAAGGTTAATGTAATACCCCAAGCTATTGCTAACTTGGGTTCAGTCTCGGGCCTTTCTTTGCTTGGATTTTGATTGCACAGCTTGAAAGACATAAACAGGCAAGATTATAGCCTTATACTATTTTTTAAAAATGGTATCCTATCTATTGTCAAAAGGAGAGATTATGATCTCTCTAGGCTTCTGTATAGTTTGAACGGTTACTTGTACCTTTGGTGGATCGTGCTTCTTCAGGCTATGAGAATTTGCAGGTTATGCCTAGAGGGAAGAGCCCTCTAGGGAAGACACTAGTGTTATATTAATCTACCCACAATCTATTTTAGTATATTTTTATCCAGCTCTTCCTGCAAATAGCTCATGGTGACCATGGTTACTCTCAGGGATGCCAGACCCTCTGGTAGAGGTGAGGGTCCCCTGCCACCAGGCCCTGCCCCCTAGCTACCAATCAGCTGACCAGTGGGGGGACTTACCAGTAGAAAGAGGAAGGCCCAGGCCATGTTGTTGGCATTGTACAGGGAGAGACATCATAGTGCCAGCAACTTCCTTGTGATGTTCTGGTATTTTGGCAAAAACTCTATGGTAGAAGCTGAACAGTTGACATTACCATAGAGCAGTGGTGGCGAACCTATGGCACGGGTGCCAGAGGTGGCACTCAGAGCCCTCTCTGTGGGCACGTGTGCCATCGCCCCAGCCAGGCCCAGACCATCATTAAAGTGCCGAATTCCCTGCCAAATAATTTTAAGTAAATGAAAGCATTTGGGATTGCTTTCCTTACTTTGTTTGGATCATCTTAAGTTAATGTATGAGTTGTTTTTTCTAAAGTAAAACCTCAGTATTTAGGTTAAATTGCTGTGTTGGCACTTTGCGATAAATAAGTGGGTTTTGGGTCGCAGTTTGGGCACTCACTCGGTCTCTAAAAGGTTCGCCATCACTGCCATAGAGTTTTTGCCCACATTCCAAAGTGTTGCCTGGAAGTCACTGATATGACGTCAGCTCCGGTGTGATGCCAGCAATGTGGCCTGGGCCTTTCTCTTTCTCCTGGTGAGCCCTCCTATCCCCTGCCAGTTGCCAGGAGGGACCTGGCAACCCTAGTTAATTTGCTCCTATTTTGTTCTCACAACAGCCCTGTGAGATAGGTTAGGTTGAGAGAAAATAATAGATTTGAGATCAGCCAGCCAGCTTCATGGCAGAATGACAAGTGTATAGCAGGAAAGGAAGAAAAGAGTCATCTTGAATCTAGGCTGTAAGGAAAATGGACTGAGAATGGGAACCGGACAGTAAGAAATAAATACGGGTAAGGGATGTGATGTTGTTTTAAGAGGAACTGATTGACACCATTTTGAAAAGACAGTCCTGTCAGGGGGTGTCCTTGTTCCACCCTCCCCTCAGTCTGTATATTTGTAAATATTAGGGGGGGAAATGGAATAAACCTGTGATATTCCTAGCAAGAAGCCTGGCACAGTGTAAGGCTGACCTTTAAAAGCTCTCAGCTCAGTGGAATAGGGGGTGAACATGAAACAGTTTCTTAGAGCATGGCCAAGACATGAATTGTGAAATGCAAATGTGGTCCCTTACATGCAAAGCTACAGCCAATCAGGGCTCTTCTTCACACTTCCTCAAATGTTCAGGAAATCATGTCTGCCTTGCAAACTTTGTGTATCTTCAGAGGAAATCCATGATGTCACATAATTGTCCTGTAAAATGTGAAGTGGCTATATCAGTCAAAATAGTCTTGATTTCCTCAAAAATCTCCAAATGTATTGTGACATGAACTTTTTAAACACTACTTCATTTGTACCCTGTCTTTCCTTGTAGGAGTTCATGGTGGCATAAATGGTTTTCCCCTTCCCTGTTCCATTCTTACAATAACCCTGTGAGAATACTTTGGTTGAGAGAGAGTGCTTGGCCCATGTCTGAGTATGAATTTGGACTCAAGTCTTCCTTGGGCAAGTTAAATGCTTTTGCCACCACAACACACTGGCTGCCAACACTCCATGAAAGCCTATACAACAAATTAGAGCTTTTACCCACACACGTTTTACCATGATAAATGGGATAACAACATAAGAAGAGCCCTGCTGGATCAGACCAGTCGTCCATCTAATCCAGCATCCTGTCTTACACAGTGGCCAAACAGTTCCTCTGGAGGGCCAACAACAAGACATAGAGGCCTTCTCCTGATGTTGCCTCCTGACTCTGAGATTCAGAGGTTTAGTGCCACTTTACTTTACTTTACATTTCGGTTAATGTGGAGGTTCCTCTCAGTCACTATGACTAGTAGCCATTGATAGACTCATCTTACATGAATCTATGAATCCATTAATGTATCTTGAGATGGAGAAGGAAATAAGGGAGGTGACTAAGGCAGATAATGTTATGTGACAGCATTCTCAAAATAGAGAGAGTTACCCCCCTTCTGAATTAGTTCTTTCAGTCAAATCCCTAGTTCATCACCAAACATCTGTTCCACAGAGGTGACATATTCTTCTATGAACCTGTGTACACACATCCTGCTACTATGTGTAAGGATCTGTAGATCCAACACTAACCCAATATTAGAAGTATGAGTCTAGTGGCACCTTTAAGACCAACAAAGTTTAATTAAGGTGCCACTGGACTCAAACTTTGTTCTGTTGCTTCAGACTAACACAGCTAGTACCCATCTGAACCACCTGAACTAATGTTAGAAGACTTGACCATTTCTAGTTCCATCTAATTAACCTAGAGGGAAATATCACTAGATGAAAGTGCAAGCTCTTTTCTTCAAAGTTTGGGATCACAGACCACATTTATCCTACTACTATGAAACCCCACAAATTCAAATGCCCCTTTCAAGGGACATTCATCACCTGGCTTGTAGAAGAGCCCCAGTGGCCTCAGGATCCTACCACTCCCTCAGACTCTGTGATTCCCCAGCAGGGGTTTCATGTATCACCACCACCACCCCAAGCCACTTTATGGTGTTACAGATGCTACAATTTGCATGTAAGTTTACAAAAGTTTACGTGACTTTCACACATTACAAGATCAATTGAAAACTGACCTGACATTTGGAGCTTAGCAGACAGCTTCATGTATTAACAGTAACCATGGAGTGGTATCAGTGATGCTCTTCAGGTGGCTGTATTTGCTATGGAAATAGAAATATCAGGAACACATAACAGCTGCAGTCCTGTGGTTTCAAACTGGTAACTTTCTTATATTCACAAAGCTGACCTTAAAAAACCTATATGTTGAGATTGGTCTGATCATTTTTGTGTGTGTGTGACTTGTGAAAGTACACTGAGGTTGCTCTATGGACACATTAAAAACAGTTGGAACTTTTAAGTGACTTCAAAGAGGATGTGGTTTGCACTGTAAAAGAAAATAGATGACTAAGGAAGTGATAGTTTTCTTTCAACTGGCTTTTATCAGTACAGTGCTTGCTTGTTCCTTAATTCTTTATTCTGCCCCAATTTGCTCATGCAAAGTAAAAGGTAAAGGTTCCCTTGCTCGAAAGCCAGTCGAATCCGACTCTAGGGTTGCGGTGCTCATCTCCGTTTCAAAGCCAAAGGGTCAGCTCTGTCCGAAGATGTTTCCGTGGTCATGTGGCCGGCATGACTAAACACCAAGGTGCACGGAACGCTGTTACCTTTCCACCGAAGTGGTACCTATTTATCTACTTGCAGTTTCTTGCTTTCGAACTGCTAGGTTGGCAGGAGCTGGAACTAGAGATGGGAGCTCACTCCGTCATGCGGCACCCGGGTCTCAAACTGCTGAACTACTGACCTTCCACAGCCTGCAGTTCAGCGTCTTAACCACTTGAGCCACCGCAGGTCCTTCATGCAAAGTAAATTGTTATAATATGACCACTTGAGCCCCCGCAGGTCCTTCATGCAAAGTATATTGTTATAATATTGGCAGCTCGGAGGGAAAGACCCGTGGTGTGCCGCTGGCGTGTCTGATCGCATAATCGCAGATCAAACTGTGCCGGGGCAATTAGCCATGCCTCCCCCCTGCTATATCCGGCCCATGTGACCGGGGCCCTTAATTCTTTATTCTACCCCAATTTGCTCATGCAAAGTATATTGTTATAATATGGCCATTTGGAGATCTCTCTGAGTACAAGCCATTTGAATATAGGAGGTCGCACTCATCTCAAATTCCATTTTTTGAGGTGGCATGGAGAAAATCACCAGGAAAAAGGGGGTTTGAGCAGTGATGTGAATGGCATTTGAAATAGCTGCTACACTGCTGCTTCCCTGTGTGATTTGGGCTTTCAGGTACTCCAGAAGAAAGGCCTAATACACCACCTTGTCTACTTATGGATAATTTTGACCCAGTTTCCATGATGGATGTGAACAAGATCCTAGGAACTGTGAAAAGCACTACTTTTACCCTGAATCCTTGCCCATTCTTGCTGATAAGATCATGTAATGATCACATCAACAAACCCTTAACCACTATTATAAATCAGTCATTAACTCAGGGCATCTTCCCTCAACCACTCAAAGAGGCAGTTATTTGGCCACTACTTTAAAAACCTTCCCTTAAGAAAAATGTGGCCAATTATCACCCAGTCTCTTCTGGGCAAAATGATTGAGAGAGCAGTAGCAAACCAGCTCCAAGTCTTCTTGGATAACTCATCAGCTCTAGACCCTTAGTCTGGTTTCAGGCCAGGCTGTGGGACAGTTGGCTCTTTTAGAATTAGTTGATAACCTCTATCTGAGTATAGACAAAGGCCAAGCTTCTCTGTTGCTCTTACTGGATTTATCTGCAGCCTTTGATATAGTAGATCATGCCATCTTATTGAGGTGCCTGGAGACAGAAGTAGGTATCAGGGGATCTGCACTGAACTGGTTCAAATATTTACTCACAGATCAGACTCAAAGGGTTGCTATTGGACACCAGTCATCATTGGTGTGGGACCTATCTTGTGGGGTTCCACAGGGTGCAATTCAATCTTTCATGCTTTTCAAACTCTATGTCAAGCCCTTAGGACAAATCATTTGTAGCTTTGGGGGTTGGTTGTCATCATCAATATGCTGATGATTCTCAGCTCTATATATTTGTATCCTAATCTCCTGGGGATGCAGTAGAGATCCTGAATCGCTGCCTGGCTGCAGTGGTTAACTGGCTAAAAGTGAACATATTGAAACTAAATACAGGTAATTCTAGTTGTGAAGGTCTCCTCATGTTCGATAAAGTTCAGCTAATCCTTGTTGACTTAGTTAAAAGCCTTTGTGGCATCAGTGAAAGTTAATTTGCTCTGGTTCTGCTTCCCATTTGCTGCCCTCTGCCCTACCAGCCCCAATGGGCACCAAACTCCACTGCAAACTGCACATTATGAATTTCTAACTTCACATGGTATTGTGTGTGTTCATGGATGCATGCTGCCCACTCCCCCATTCTCTCCACTCTTTTTGAGAATAGTGGTTGGTTGCTTTGTGGTCATACTGGATCAAGCTTTATTACAGGAGAAGCAAGTTATCACAGCTGCAAAAAAAACTTTCCTTCCAACTCAGCCTGACCCATAAAATGGCCCCATCCATTGATACACCTGATCTGGCCACCTGGATCCACACCACAGCAACATCGAAACTGGACTGCTGTAATGCACTATTCATTGGTCTCCCCTCAAAATCAATTTGAAAACTAGAATGCCATAGCTTGACTATTAGGTGAAGATAGACAGAGCATGCATATTACTCCCATTCTGCAAACCCTCCATTGGTTGGTTGCCCATTTGTTACCAAGCTCAGTTTAAGGTATTGGCTATCACATATAAAGCCCTTCATGGTTTTGGTTTCTACTATTTATGGGACCACCTATCTCTCTATGCTCCACCGCATCAACTTGAAGTCAGCAGGGGCTTCTGCATGTGCCAACCTGCAAATGGGCAAAATCAACAACTGCCTGTACATATGCTTGTGGAATGGCCTGCCTGAGGAGGTCAGGAAAGCTCCCACTCTCCCAGCCTTCCATGAACTATGCAAAACTGAACTATTCAAATGGGCTTTTCTGAACAGGTAATAAGGCTGCACAGTTCAAAATGGTTTCACAAACCTACTTGGATAAATGTTCAGGACTTGTGGCTTTGTTCTGCTGTATATAGCATATTGTAAATAGGATCTTATTATGTAATTTCAGTACCACTCAGTATGTCATATTAATACTTATGCTATGGTTTCCATTCTTCTAATATCCTAATGAAGGAGATCATAAAACTGCAACTAACCTATTTCGTCCATGTCATGCAGAAGAACTCAATAGAAAAAGCAATTAGGCTTGGGTTGGTTAGCGGCAAAAGGAAACCGGGCCACCAAAGAACACAGTGGCTAGACACCAGCCTGAGCATGGAACGACTCAAAGAAACAGTACAAGATTGGAAAACATGGAGAGAGCTGACCCATAGAATCGCCAAGAGTCAGACATGACTGAATGGCTAACAACAGCAACAATATCCTAATACATTAGTTATTGAATATCCCATTTTGTTGATTGTACTGACTTGCTATGGGTAATCCACCTTGAGTCCATATGAGAAAAGTGGACTATAAATAATGTAAATAAATAAAGATTTCAGAAGCTTCTCTAGTGCCAGAACTGTAACAAGGGCAGGGCAACTGAAGTATTTGCCTCAGAAGCATGAAGCTAAGGGATGCAGAAAAAATATGTAAAATATGCATTAGCATACCAAGTTGCCATACCATTAGGAAAAGGACACATTTCTAAAAATTCAAATGTAACCCACCAAGCAGGGGGGGCAGGTCCCTTAGGGCAAAAGCAGCAGTTCCCCACCAAGCCCAGCTCCTTGCCTCCTTTATAGTAAAAGTAAAGTAAAAGCCTTTACTAAACTTAGTCCAGGGCTTGCAGGCGATCAGCTCCCTTCTTAAACAGTCTTAGTCTTCTGGCCTGCTTGTCTTTCTGGGCCACACTCAAATTCCTCCCTACACTCAAGCTTTCTCACTCATTCTTCTCAAAGGCACAGACTCTTTTCTGGGTCAAAGTCCATGGCTGTCCAATCCAAAATTATAGAAAGAAGGTATGGCATATTACAATAAGGAAAGATTGACAGACTTGGTCAGTGGGTTCTTATGGAATTCATTGACCAATCAGAGACTCACAAGAGTCCCACAGAGACTCAAAAGACCCCACTGCTCAGTGTCGAACTGTAGTATTGGAAAGTAAGTAATGGCTAAGTTTGCATACTGTAGGGTTACCATATTTTGAAAAGCAAAAAAGAGGACATATTTCCCGACTGACTATTTCAAACAAGTGATTGCTATGACTAATCTCATTTTAAATACCCCTACTATTTAAACTGTGATAATTGCTACTAACTAGGAATATTACTAACCTTCCAACCCCCAAAGAGGACATTTTATCAGTTTTTTTAAAAGAACCCAAAAGGGGATGGACACACAAAAAAAGAGGACATGTCCTCTAAAAAGAGGAGATCTGGTAACCCTAGCATTCTCTCCTTGATTATTTTGGTTGGTATTTATAAATGGCATTACATGATTTTGGCTTTTTTTTTTTTTTTTTTTAAAAATATTATTTTAAATTTTTTATCATGTACACACTGAAATCTGAACTCTTTTCCATGTTCTGGGTTTAGAGTGGAATAATTCTGCATAGGGTTACACTGCCAGTCTCTTTTTAACTTGTTGTCAGGTTCCGCAGCAAGTAAATCTCCACACACGTTTCCAAGGAAGCGTTATGCTTTATTAGATTACAAAACTGGTACCATATCCACAGGATTATTGTTAGGAATGACCATGGGGTGGAAACATCCTTACATATAGCTGTCAGAACCCACAGCTAACAACAAAGTACACTCATTCAGGAACGGTTATACTTTTATTGCAAAGCTATAGATGCAGTAACACAGGCACTGTTAAGAATGGCAGTAACTCATACAGCCTAATAGGATATAGGGTATTTGTATGCACCCCCCCATGGCATGGGCCAATTAGGTACCCTCCCGTGCGTGGGACAAGTTAGGAAACCGTTAGCTGGCTAAAGCTGGGAATTAGGAATCTCTCACGGTACATAGGAGTCTTCCAGACAACACAACCTACTCCTGCACATCTGTAGAGATAAGTGTTTCAGCAAAGGCATAACAGCAAGGATAGGAATGCAATAGCACTTAACAAGACACAGAATGAACTCCCCAACCCCCATGGTAGCATAGCTGACAATAGCAGGATGAGGCAAATGGCTAAGCAAATGAAATTCGAGTGCATGCGGAGAAATTCTCCCGACGGGAGGATACATGATAAGCGGGAGAGTCGCAGTGCCTCATGAGAGCCGAAAGATTCACACCAGCGGTGGAATGCAAGCCCTCCCTCCTTCACAAGGCCAGACAGATAACGCCGTCTGGCAGTACTGGCTCTCACGGTCTCCCTAGCAATGTTTACTGCAAGCGGCAGAGCAGTGAGCAAGCCAGGATCAGAGAAGGGAACAAGCAAAACATGACAGCCAGCTGACACTTGTCAAGCCAATCATAGGATTATTTACTTGGATGTAAACTGAGTCCAGTAAGTTTTGCTCTCAAGGAACCATGCGTAGAATTGCAGTCGGCAGCTTTTAATTAACAGGGTTTATTACTATTATGTGTATAAAAGAAATTAAATACAAAGTTGAGAGAGAAACCTAACTGGGTGGTATTACCAAGTGTTTGGAAGCCTGATTGTGCACAGAGGTGGTTGTAAGGGGTGGCAGAGATCACACCATTTTCCCCTTAAGGGAATCAGTACACAAGCCTACTGAACCATGGTAAGAGACTTGAGTGTTCTTAGACCGATTCCCCACAAGCACCTATGCTGCAGTCACTCTTCCATTGACCCCGGTCGTATTGGTCAATTTAAATCGGAGGGAGATGCGGGTCAAAATGCAGCCACACAGTGAATATTATGAAATTGACCAGTACAACCGGGGAAACGGAAGGGTGATGGCAGCTCAGTGTCATGTAGCCCTGTCATGATGTTGGAATGTGGAGGGGGCATCTCCCTCATCACACCAGCTCATCCTGTCTAGCGTTTTGCGCTTATCTCTGCACTGATCTTGTTCTTCCAGCTGCTACTTTACGCAACCTGGGAATTTTAACAGTTTGGGCGTGGTGACTCTGCCACCACTCTGCCCTAACGCGTCTAAATATACTTTCCCTAGTTCACTATCTCAAGTGGCCTTACACTACTCACCCTGTCCTCAGGATGAGGGTCTCTCCCCTGCAGGAGCCTTCTTTCCAGCTCTGCCCTCTGGAAGAAATAACAGCTCTTCCTGCTGCTCCAGTACTTTTATTCCCAGCCCTCCTCTTTTCCTATTGGTCCATTTTGGCTCCAAAACCTCCCAGGGGCTTCTGGAAGTTGTAGGCCCAGCCTCACCTACTGCTAGCCAGGCTCCTTGGGCATAGTAGGCCTCTACTGGCACAGCCCAGATCATGACACAAGCTCATTTCATTCACTTTAAGTCACTGCCAACTGCCCAGCTCCTGGCCAAAGCATTTTTCTGCAACACAGCTTTAGACTTCACACTCTTCCACGGAAGATTATCTCCGACCGCGGCTCCCAATTTGTTTCTATGTTTTGGGGGGAGCTCATGAAACGGGGGTGGAGAGGGGCTTGAGCAGCACCTACCATCCAGAGACAGATGGACAAATGGAGCATGTAAATCAGACACTTGAATAGTATATCAGGTGTTTTACAAACTTTCACCAAGACGACTGGGAGGGGCTTCTCCCCTTAGCTGAGTTTTGTTACAACAATGCCTGTCACTCATTGACCGGTGTGTCCCCTTTCGTGGCGGTCTATGGTTACGCGGCACCGCCTCTCCCTTTTCTCTCAGATCTCCCCCTCCCAGAGTGGGAGGTAGGTGACTGGTGTAAACGACTTCAGGAGGCCTGGCCGGTCCTCTGTAAGACTTTGGATGCAGCTAAACAGGCTTACAAATCCCAAGCGGATAAAAAACGTTCAAATGCCTGGGATGTCCAGCTGGGAGATTCTGTTTATCTCGCCACTAAAAACATTAAGGGGCTACGCCCTAATCGCAAGTTGGGGTGGAAGTTTGTGGGACCTTTTAAGGTATCACAGAAAATCAATGACGTGGCTGTAGAACTGGAACGGCCTAAAAATCTAAGACATTTGCATTCCGTTTTCCATTTCCGCTTATTGCGCCATGATCCTGGGCCGAACATCTGGTCACTGCAACAACCATGCCCCCCTCCTCTGATCCTACAAGGTGAAATGCATCATGAAGTTGCTGATATTTTGGACTCTAAGCTAAAGCGGAACAAACTGTATTATTTGATTGAATGGGTTGACTTCGGTCCCCAACACAGGAAATGGGTGGCAAAAGAGCACATCTGCCACCCCCCCACCTTCTTAAACGATTCCATCGGCGTTTCCTGGGGAAATCGGGGGAAGTCTTTGGGAAGGGCAGGATGTCAGGTAGCCCTGTCATGATGTTGGAATGTGGAGGGGGCATCTCCCACAGAGGGGCTTGAGCAGCACCTACCATCCAGAGACAGATGGACAAATGGAGCATGTAAATCAGACACTTGAATAGTATATCAGGTGTTTTACAAACTTTCACCAAGACGACTGGGAGGGGCTTCTCCCCTTAGCTGAGTTTTGTTACAACAATGCCTGTCACTCATTGACCGGTGTGTCCCCTTTCGTGGCGGTCTATGGTTACGCGGCACCGCCTCTCCCTTTTCTCTCAGATCTCCCCCTCCCAGAGTGGGAGGTAGGTGACTGGTGTAAACGACTTCAGGAGGCCTGGCCGGTCCTCTGTAAGACTTTGGATGCAGCTAAACAGGCTTACAAATCCCAAGCGGATAAAAAACGTTCAAATGCCTGGGATGTCCAGCTGGGAGATTCTGTTTATCTCGCCACTAAAAACATTAAGGGGCTACGCCCTAATCGCAAGTTGGGGTGGAAGTTTGTGGGACCTTTTAAGGTATCACAGAAAATCAATGACGTGGCTGTAGAACTGGAACGGCCTAAAAATCTAAGACATTTGCATTCCGTTTTCCATTTCCGCTTATTGCGCCATGATCCTGGGCCGAACATCTGGTCACTGCAACAACCATGCCCCCCTCCTCTGATCCTACAAGGTGAAATGCATCATGAAGTTGCTGATATTTTGGACTCTAAGCTAAAGCGGAACAAACTGTATTATTTGATTGAATGGGTTGACTTCGGTCCCCAACACAGGAAATGGGTGGCAAAAGAGCACATCTGCCACCCCCCCACCTTCTTAAACGATTCCATCGGCGTTTCCTGGGGAAATCGGGGGAAGTCTTTGGGAAGGGCAGGATGTCAGGTAGCCCTGTCATGATGTTGGAATGTGGAGGGGGCATCTCCCACGCCATGCCAGCTCATCCTGTCTAGCTTTTCGCGCTTATCTCTGCACTGACCTTGTTCTTCCAGCTGCCGCTTTACCCAGCCTGGGAATCTTAACAGTTTGGGTGTGCAACTGCTTGCTTGCCCATGTGCGCAAAATGTAATAATTGGCCTTAGCTTATGGGGGGGGGGGCGTTTGATTTTTCTATAAGTCAGTGGCCATCATATTGTAGGTCAATTCTGACACAAACTGTATACTCGTTCTTAGTAATGGACTATCATTTAACACTTATCTTCTTGAGAAGCCTTGGTGTATGGTGTGATCCTGCTAAGCAACCTGACACTCAGCTGCTTGTGGGGAATCAGTCTTAGTGTGCAAAGGACAAGGATGGGGACAAAATTAGAGTTATTTTGCTCTGGTTCTGCTCCTCATTTGCTGCCCTCTGCCCTACCAGCCCCAATGGGCACCTGTTGTGACAGCACCAAACGCCACTGCAAACTGCACATTATGAATTTCTAACTTCACATGGTATTGTGTGTGTTCATAGATGCATGCTGCCCACTCCCCCATTCTCTCCACTCTTTTTGAGAATAGTGGTTGGTTGCTTTGTGGCATCAGTGAAAGTTTGAAATTAGAAAAGGTTAAGATTGTTCAAGTCATCAGTGCTAGGCAGCGTGTGTTAATGTTCACGGTTGTCTGCCAGTAAGTAGATTTAAAAATAAAAACGTATTAATTCTGTATAATGTTAATGTCATTGAAAGCATGAAAAGTACACTCTGAAGAAATGGCCGTACCTGATGTATTTTAATTTTGTATTTTTAAATAGTAAGTTAAACACTCACTTACTTATGCATTAGTTGATTGCAGATCTCATGCTAAAATGAATTGTTCTATTATTATTGTTATTTATATATTACCAAAATAACTACTATGAAAGCATGTGTGTGTGTGCAATTTTATATTTTTGCCTCAGGCACAAAATTAGCTAGTTATGTCTCTGTCTAGTGCAGCGAGGGAGGGGGGAATAGGCAGTATTTTACCATGAGTTTGATTCCCTGTTCCTCTTCTGAATTAAAAAACATAAGTTTGTTGTTTTAAGCTTGCTCACTAATATTTTCCTTATAACTGTTATGTGGGGGGATTTTATTTATGGCCAAGGTTGTTTGAGGTGAGGAAGAAAGGGGAGGTTGTTTTATTGGAGCTGCATAGCTTAGCTCCTTTTGATTGATGTGCACTGCTGTCCCCTTTCTATGAAGCATGTGCTCCTCTGCATATTTCACACTGGTCTTCAGTTGTACAGACAGAAAGTCAGCATGATATAGCGGTTAGTGCTGGAGTAGTGTCTGGGAGACCCATGTTTGAATTACCACTCCATCATGGAAACTTGCTGGGTGACCTTGACCTTTCAGTCTCACCTCCCTCACAGAGTTGTTGTGATGATAAAATGATGAACAATTTAAATCACTTTGGGTCCCTGCTGGGGAGAAAGGCAAATGATAAATGACAAAAATGGGTGGATGGATCGATCCATCGATGGATGGATGGATCAATTAATCTGTGCAGGACTAAAGTCTGGGCAGTATGGCTCTCTGATCACATCAATGTCTTTGATTCTGTCCTCTTTAAGGTATGCTATGGTCCAGACAAAGTATATGAGGAAATACATATCTAGTTGGGGAAATGTTTGAAGTCAGTAAATATCAAACTACTAGGGATGTGCATTCATTTATTTTGTCCAAATGAATGAATAAATGCCATTGTACTTTTTTGCCTTACAGTCTCCCTTCTTCCTCTTTATTTCTATTCCTTCTTCTTCCTTTCCTCAGACCTACCAACTCACACTGGCACTTACTATCCTGCAGACTGGGCTGCTGCTGTTTGCAGTTGTAGGTATGCAGCCAACAGGCAGGTGTGAGAATAGTGAAGTCACCATCTCTATGGCCTTTTGTAACTCCATTTGGGCTTTGTAAAGTATCTGAGTCACTTGGGAGGATGGCTGGCAGGCTTCTCCCAAGAGAATGTTTTTATTCACACTCTCCCATGTTCTTATCTAGAAACTTGACTTCTTTTCCCCCGCTACTGAGAAATCAGGTGCAAGATATGGCTTGGGGTTTTTTCAATGTTTAGCTTTGATGGCTTGACTAGCAGCCAGCAATTACAGTATAAAAGGTTTAGTTTTAGATATATACCAGATCTCAAGTTCTGACTAGCCTTGCTGTGAATGTTCAAGGCCCAGCAGATGAAAGCCTGTTATTTCTGTAAGTTTGATGCTTTATTAAAATCTCCTTGTAAGCTAGGGTTGCCAGGTCCATCTGAAATGCCAGCAGGGGGATGGGGGGGGGACATTCTGGGAGCCGGAAGCATTATTGCATGATGTGCCTACATCACCCAGAAGTGATGTAGGCACGTCAGTGGCATTGGGGGTGATGTTCTGGATTTTGGGCAAAACTCTATGGTAAAGTCAGCCTCAAACCATAGAGTTTTGCCCCAAAACCAGAGCATTGCCCCCTGGTGGCACCTATGTGCCTATGTCACTTCCAGGTGATGTAGGCATGTCATATTTTATTTCTGGTGACATCACTGTTGGGGGGGGTTTCCTCCTACCAGCCAGCTGTCCGGTGATGGGCAGAAGCTTGCAAAAGTGGGGAACACCCTGCCCACAATTGGGGAATTAGGGCTTAACACATTAGCACCTCATTCCTAGAGAGGTACACTTAATGCTCAATGGTAGCGTGTGGCCAGCTAGGCACAGGAAATAGACTTGGAATCCCAGTCACAACACCAGAGACCATTTAGAAACAAGAATAAGTTTTTATTCAGGACAGGACTTAGCAACAGACTATAGTGTTTATAAAATAACAAGCCTAAGGCGGTTTGCCTTAACTAAACAGTAATGGTTCATATTTACCCAGTCAGGATAGCATCAGTCCAAATCACATCCAAGGTATACAGTCCAATTAGACACCAAGGGATCTTTAAGGGAAATCCCATCCTTGCCCTCCTCCATGTGCTCTAAGGCACAAAGCAGTCCTTTGTCTCTTCCAGAGAGCACATGTCCAGGTGCAATAAACAGGCAACAACAGGAGACCCAGAAGCAAGAGCAGAACAAGAGCAAGGGACAGAGAGAGTCTCTCTCATTGGGTCTGAACAGATATAGCCCAATTTCAGTCACAATTAGCCCTGGCCAATAGCCAATTGTGAGTGAGTATGGGATGTGTCCAATTGTTAGTTGCCATGGTTGCAACACGGGAATGGCTAGGAGGCCACACCTGCAGGCATGTGACCCCAAATTCCAACTACTTCGTTGTGTACGTGACGTCTCGCATGGCAAGTGCCACCAGGTCTGGCTTTCGGCATGAACGTGTGAAAGAATGTGGGTTTATGGCATGCTATTGAGGCCATCTGGCCTCAGCATTTGGCTTGTAAGAGGAAACAAGGTACAGCGTTATCAAAGACAGAACAGGAGAAGGCAGGAGGCTTTCAGAAATCAATATTTCTATACAGAGGGACCTCAGCAGGGTATAATACTGTATAGTCCACCCTTCAAAGCAGCCATTTTCTCCAGAGGAACTGCTTTCTGTATGCTGGAGATCAGATGTGATTCTGGGAAATCTCCAGGGCCCACCTACTTAAGGGCTTGGCTGACTTCTTACCATCATGGGTTTGAGAGATAATGGCATCATCAAACAGCAAAATGTTCACCAGTCCAAGTAGTTGCAGTCCCAGCCCACAGCACAATAAGTGCAGAGGTCTGGTAGAATTCTGGGAAATCTCCAGGGCCCACCTACTTAAGGGCTTGGCTGACTTCTGACCATCATGGGTTTGAGAGATAATGGCATCATCAAACAGCAAAATGTTCACCAGTCCAAGTAGTTGCAGTCCCAGCCCACAGCACAATAAGTGCAGAGGTCTGGTAGGCAGCGGGGGATGAGGCACCAGTCTCAATGGGAATGAAAAATAAATATGAAATGAATTAATGAGTGTAATAGCAATAAAACAAATGTTAATAATTTTTTTGAGAATGGAAACAATACAAAACTGGCACATTCTTGTTGACTGCAGAGTGACACTTTTGCCAAAGTTAGATAAAGTGAGGCAATACAGGAAGTCTTTTTTAAAAAGAGTATTTGACTCGCATAACATTTTTTCCCTTTCTGATAAGAAGCCAAAACAAAGGCAAGCAGGGAGGGCCCAACTTACACGTGGCCCTCCTTTTGAGGCACCAGGCAATGGGAGGAGAGTCAGCTGGAAGCAGCCATGGGTTGAACTGCATCGGACAAGGCGGGGGACAGCTGCAGAGGTTGCTGGGAGTGGGCCAGGTTACATGAGTGGCAATCAAAAGGGTAACACGATCATTTATATCGGATGGTAGCCATGGCACCTGGGCTCACACATTGAGCAATTCCATATCTTTAAGTAAAGTGGTGACCCCTTAAGGGGTCTAGGCATGAAGGCTTTATGGGAGCAAGCCAGCTCTGGGACTATCAGCGTTCACCCTCACACTCAGATGGCAGGGGAGACCACTTAGGGGTGATCATTCATGTGGACTCTGGCAATTTGTCATCCCATAGTTCTCCCATCCAAGCCAACTGGACCAGCTGATGCTGTGGATCCAGGGACCCATGCTGTGCCAATGCTTCTTACAGCTGTAACCAATAAAGTTGTGGCCATTTTATTCCACACTTATCCAAATCTTGTGTATGACTATTTTATTCAATGCTGTTATGGGGGGATACATGCCGGGCTGACCTCTCCCTCCCCCTTCTAAGAGCTGGGGCTGCAAAGGGAAGTTTTCATGTTTTAGTCCACTAATCCAGGTATTAGAGCTAGAAACCACAGGAGCAAAATAAGCCACTCAGTGTAAATGGCTTTTATTTCCCCTTTCTTTTTATTTTTGAGAAACTGAAACCCTCATTATGCATTAAAATGAGTGAGGCATCCAAAGAGGAAAATAGTTTTAGGCAATACAATATGAGTATTTGTAATTCAGAGAGCACAGATGCTACTTATTGGATCCAGTCTGAATAATAACCTAATTTGTAAATGAGTTTTCTGAGGATTCATAACAACAGCGAATTATTTGGATTGGACACCTAAGGAAATGCAGTTGTCATGCTGAGTGCTGTTTCTGGCACTTTAATGCTTCATGCTTCACCAGGGAGCATGACAAAGCTCTGTGAGTGACAGCAAAGGAGGAATTAAGGGATGTTAGTAATTGTTTTGGTGATTGCTCCATGGTGCTTCTCAAGACAATTCCTCCATTTCAGACCTCTACTATTTAATTGTTGTGTAGTACAGTATGAGCCAGACAAACTGTAGCTTTCTCTGTGAAATACAGCTGTATGCCAGTCTCTTCTTTACTGGTCCTGTTTAACATTCTTATCAGCTTCCTCTGAAACTGTCGTTCCCCCCTCAAATCCTTCCCCTACACTTCTTTCATATGGTCTTTCAAAATGTTTTTATTATTATGAGGGAAATCTAAATCTTCATCATGCAGAATAAAGTTAATGTGGAATAGAGGAACTGAGTCAATAAATTGGGCTCTCATTTAGGTGTGTCAAAATTTATACACTGTGCTTACATTACATTGGCTGTAGATAAATCACATCCCTTGCAAAATGATGACTGGCTGACGTTTTTCAAATGTATTTTCCCAGGGTTTGCTGCTCTTTCTGAAAGGCTTTGATGATTAACAAACACTCCTGTTTTGACACCAAGTGACAGAAACCAAGACATTCATGTTAATAATGGTGCTTCTCATTTACTTTCTTGAAAATGTTTTAAGAACTTTAGCAGAGGCCAAAATGGATTAGAAATGAAAGCTGGAAACCTTCTGGATAATGCATTTTTTAATATTTTATTTGAACAGAATGGTTCAGACATGACATAGCTTTCTGTAATAAATACTTTGAAGGTATTATAAGGTTGCCATGTCCCCCCGGCCACTGGTGTGGAATGGGAGGGATAGGGTTGCCAGATCTAGGTTGAGAAATGCCTGGATATTTGAGTATGGAACCAGGGGAGGACAGGGACCTTAGTGGGGTACAATGCCATAGAGTCTACCCTACAAAGCATCCATTTTCTCACAGAAACCAAGACATTCATGTTAATAATGGTGCTTCTCATTTACTTTCTTGAAAATGTTTTAAGAACTTTAGCAGAGGCCAAAATGGATTAGAAACGAAAGCTGGAAACCTTCTGGATAATGCATTTTTTAAATATTTTATTTGAACAGAATGGTTCAAACATGTCATAGCTTTCTGTAATATCAAGCTAAGACTATCTGTGTCAGAACTGAGTTCAAATAGCCCCCCATATGACTAACCCAATCACAGCAACACATACAGCCCACCAAAATCTACTATGCACCGTTAGCCCGGCCCCACCACCTGCAAGCTTAGTATCTAACAGTGTCTGGCTTCCAAGGTCAAGCACGCATTCTTCCCAGGGAAGGGAGGCCCCACTTAACACTGTTACAAGTTAACACATCTAGCAAAGCAGTCCTCACACCCACACACTCACCCCCTCCCACCTGAATAACTTATGACAATGGGCATACAGAACCCAAGAACAGCAACAACAGCAAAAGATCAGCAGGA
>NW_015177100.1:65729-67648 GCF_001447785.1 Gekko japonicus | reverse complement strand
CAGGAACCATGGCAAACGAGACTTGAGTTTTACATCCAGCAGATAAGGCTTTGCTCATGCTGGTGTGCTTATAGTATACTGGTCCAGTTCCAAAATCATTGTTCTCTATCCCTGCACAATGTCTTTAGTGTATTGTTCATTGTACAAAGTGAGTTGGCATGACTCAGGCGTGTATTGAGAAAAAGATGCACTTGCCTTCTCATTTCCATTGTTTTTTAAAAGGGAACATTTATTTATTACCTTTGTATCCCAGCTTTCCTCCATGGAGATCAGGGCAGCATGCATGAAGCTATTACAGACACTCTGGACAAACCTGTGAGGTTAAATTAGACTGAGAGAAAGAACAGCCTATTGTTCCAGGTCCATAGCATTCCAGAATTGTGTGGCGTGGACTGGGGTATAACAGTGTATAGTAGCACTAATGGTAGTACTTTCACACAACATGGCCAATTGTGTATTCACAATAATGTGACTATTAAATGAGGGACTGTTTGCACACAAAAATAAAAACATTTGAAAACCAACATGGAATTTAACTATGTGCCCAATGTAAGTGATGTTAATTAGTGCTGGATTATCTTCTTCCTTCATTAATGGTCACTTCCAGACTGGATTATTGTAACTCTCTCTATGTGGGGCTACCCTTGACTCTGCTCCTGAAGCTGCAGCTAGTGCAGCACGGGTGTTGATGGCAACGCCTGTGTGGGCTCACATCCACCCAGTACTGCATGAACTGCACTGGCTGCCTATTGAATTCTGGATCTATTTCAAGTTGCTGGTTCTTACCTTTAAAGCCCTATACTGCCAGGGGCCAGCATACCTTCAAGACCGCCTCTCCGCATATGAGCCCCATAGAGCACTAAGGTCTACTCATCAACATCTTATGGTAGTCCCTGGCCCCAGGAACATTCAACTTGCCTTGACCAGGGCCAGGGTTTTTTGGCCCTGGCCCCTGTCTGGTGGAATGAGCTCCCACGTGAGATCAGGGCCCTGCGGGATCTATTACAATTCCGCAGGGCCTGTAAGATGGAGCTCTTCCACCGAGCTTTTGGTTGAGGCATCGGGCGTCCCCTTCCTTTGGCTGGTCTCCATCTGTAGCCTGGATCCTTGAGATCTTAAAATCCTAAAGATCTTTTAAAAAATTTAAATTCTAATACCATCAACCACTAAGGTATCTGGTCTTTACTAGAGTTTACATGGTACTTAGGAGTTGTTATTTTATATTGTGTGCTTAACCTGGTTTTAATCGTATTGCATTTTATACTGTTGGAACCCGCCCTGAGCCTGCTTGTGGGGAGGACAAGATATAAATCCAAAATAAATATTTGTGCAGTATTTATAGAGACACTGGCAGGGGCAGGACTTACCTGAATGGTGATCTTTTGATGCTACAATGTCTCTCCCTGCTACATAAATGGAAATGATGACACTGCATCATGGGATGCTCTAGGATTCACCAGAATCTATGGTTTGTCATTGCAAGATTGCTATTATACACCCCTTTTTTCTCCCTGCTGTCCTATTGAATGCCATCTGAGGATGGGGAAGTTCTGGCAGGGAATTCTGCACAGCTGCTAGGCAAATGGCAGCCCTAAGTAATTACCATAAACTGACATATTATTTTAAGATGTTTTGTGGGGCAAGCTAAAGGCCCTGAAATTTCAACCTGCTGCCCAGATAATTGAGCCCCCAAAACAGAACCTCAGAATGAAACCCTGAGACATGGTAACCATTAAGGAAGCAATCCTAAACAGATCTGCTCAGTAATAATTTTAATCCTATTCAGCAAGGCTTGCAGCCATGGTCACCTGAAGAGCTTCATGACTCTCAGGGATTTTAATTTGTGTCTGGCACTCCATTTAGATTCTGTCACAATCCTGAAGCCTGTGGTCATTTGGGGGGGGACGTGGGGGGACGCC
>NW_015177100.1:60793-65165 GCF_001447785.1 Gekko japonicus | reverse complement strand
ACAAACTTCACTGAATGAGCTGACAAAACCTTCTTAGGTCGCGGAGAGGAAAACACATTGCTGAGCAACCGCACAAACCACTCCCCAAGAATCACACAGAAGCTTCCGTTTCAAAAACATTCCCCGTCAGGCTCTGGGTCACGTGGCTTCCCTACAGCGAGCCGCCCATACTGTACAGAAGGCAGGGTAGGGCGGGGGATCTCGAGAGTCTTGTTGCCCTCCTCTGGCTCCCCCCCCCAGTTTCGTTTTTCCAAGCCTTAATTCCTTCCTCTGTAGGATGTCAATGCTGGATGAATTTTTCCTCTCCTGTAGTGCTGGTAATTGGGCTGTCCCATGAAGTTGAAAGAGGATAGATTCAGGACAGTCAGGTTTGCTGTGCAAAGTGTTAATTGTGGAATTTTTTTGAGCACCTGTGTATTAAGTGCTCTGAAGTCACTTTTGACTTATGGTGACTAGTGTTCCCTCTAAGCTGAGTTAGTGTGACCTAGCTGACAGTTTTTTAGCCTCTGGCTCACACTTTTGTCTCAGAAAGGATGGCTCCAAAGCAAACTGATTTATGCAGTAGCCAAATTGCTAGCTCATAGTTTTAATGCCAGTAGCTCACGAAGTTTAATTTTTGCTTACAAGACTTTACAGCTTAGAGGGAGCAGACCCTATGAATTAATGACCTCAAAAACATCCAGTTATTAACAGCCTTGCTCAGGTCTTGCAAACAGAGGGCCCTGGCTTCCTTTATTGAGACCATCCATCTCACCTTTGGTCTTCTCTGTTCCTGCTGCTTTCTAGTTTTCCTATCATTATTGTCTTTTCCAATGAGTCTTCTCTTCTCATACTGTGACCTAAGTACAATAGCCTCAGTTTAGTCATTTTAACTTCTAGGGAGAGTTCAGGATTTGATCTAGAACCCAGTTATTTGTGGTAGGATGGATAAAATGTATGTGATCATATGATATGGATAGCCATGTGACTTTAAAAAAACAACAACTTGGCCAGATGCTGACAGCTCCTTGTTTTTGCCTTTCTGTATTATAAGCTGCAGTGAGTTCTCCACAACGTGATTGGAGCCCTAGGGATTTGTAGACTTCTTTCCTCTACTTTAAGCTTTATTAACTGAAAAAGACTCTTAGTAAAGACTGTTCTAGCTACTAGGCTGCTGGGGAACTTCCATTTCCAGCCAAAGTGTGTGTGTGTGTGTGTGTGTGTGTTGGGGGGAGAGGTAGACCAAATGCTGGCAAAGATAAACTGGTTTCAGACCACAAAGTTCACAAGCTACCTTCCATGGTTTCAACCTCAGCTCCACACAGAGCAGGGAGTGCCATGTGTGTGAATGTGGGTGCAGTTTCTTTCCCTGATGCATGACATGAGAAATTGCCTTTATGTTAAATGTTTACAGCTTGAAATATGTGAGGGAGTACCTCTTAGCTTGCGCTGAGGAAATTTGTGTCATTGTGTTAGTCTGTTGCTGCAAAATAGTCCAAGAGTTCAAATAGCACCTTTAAGACCAACAAATAGCACCTTTAAGACTAAGACTAACTGAGTGGTGGGTGTGGCCTTATGACACACTTCCTGTGATGTCAGGGGATGTGGCATATGCTAATGAGTTATGCTAATGAGTTCCCCTAGCTCTTTTTTTACGAAATGACCCCTGCTGAAGACTATTCAGTGCACAGCCTTCACAGTTAATAGGTATAGGGTGAAAGAAGGCTTTAAGAGAAGAAGAAGAAAAGAGATTGGATTTATACACCACCCTTCACTCAGAGCGGCTTACAAACTCCTTTCCCTTCCCCTCCCCACAACAGACACCCTGTGAGGTAGGTCGGACTGAGAGGGCTCTTTCCAGGACTGCCCTTTCAAGGACAGCTCTGACAGAACTATGGCTTGCCCAAGGTCATCCAGCAGCTGCAAGTGGAGGAGGGAGAATTAAACCCACTTCTCCCAAATTAGAGTCCACACACTTAAACACTAAACCAAACTGACTCTCAGTGATGCATCAGAAAACAGTCTGCTGCATTGTGGCTCAAAAACAAAACAAATAAGAAAATGGGATATGTAATTCCTTAGAATGAAGTAACTGTGTCCAGACCTACTGTCTCAGCTGCCACCAGTGAGAGAAGACTTTGGCATTTGGGGTAGGATTTGGCTGCAGATTGTGGGACCAAGCACAGAGAAAGAAATCCAACAGTTACATATACCCCTTGGATTCTGGTCTGATATGGAAAATTCATCTGGGAAAAGCAGCCTTTCTCCTAGCAGGAGGAAAAAAAAACAAAGTGGCACACCATAGTTGGTGTGGCCAGTCACAGTTCGTGGTGCAAGGGCACTGCCAGACACAGTTGACAATGCACCTTTGTTCACAAAGTTGAAAATAAAAGCCAAAGGTTCGATGAGATGGTTTTGGTGTTGGAAGGGGTAATCTTGTTCACCTTTTTAAAAAATCTGAAGTGGGATGAATAAGTGCTTCCATGCTTGAGTATATATTTAACAAATTACAAAAAGGCTTGGGCATGGTGCAGTAGTTGCATTGCTTGTTAGCAGAAGTGCTACAAAGACTAGCCAAAGAGTGACCATGACACTTTTGCAACCATCTTTCACACTGTACTCACAATTACAAAAGAAGTATTGGCCAAGAGGGAAATTGCCTCTTCCCAGCAACAGATTATTGTGGTTTAATTGCAAGGGAATTGTAATATGCCCACAAAAGAAGCATTGCCTGGAGGCTGGAGCAAAGACATCTGGTCTTCTGCAAGAAATTAGTAATAATTGTATTTTTGTTGCTCTAAAACTGATTGTTTGGAAAGGCCCTCATTGCTAATATCTGTGGAGTATGCGGGGGGGAACCTTAATTTTATCAAGTGCAGAATGTTGTGGATCTATTTGATTATTCTGCTCTTGTTTTTCACTCTGATGCTCATACAAACACATTACTTAGGCATAAGTCCCACTGAAATCAATAGGAGAGGTTTCCATACAATATGTTTAGAAACAAGCTGCCAGTCAGAAAACCAAATCTGTGGTGATTTTTTTTTTTTTTGCAGTCACTTCATTACAGCTCAAAACCTCATGAATTGATTTTTTAGGAATCTATTTGAACCCAATATCTCTAATTACTTTTTATAATGAATTGCCAGGAGAATTGGGGAAAGGCCAGCCTATTCTGGTTCCATTTTCAAAGTATCTTCTAATTTATGTCTTATGGCTAGAGTTGCCAACTTCCTGGTGAGGCCTGGAGATCTCCTGGAATTTAGGGATTCTGCAACTTTTGCCACAAACACATTCAAGTGCCAAGTTTGCTATATTCAAAGGTGGTGATCAGATGTGAGCCAAGTACTGTCTGTTTGGTTTGTGCCAAGCAGTCGTGAATGCCTGTCAAACCAGTTTCTACTGGGTGTTTCCCAAACAGTGCATGCGCAAACATGCTGCCAGTTCAAACTAAGGACTACATAGATGAAGACCAAAGGGTAGGAATTGATTGAAACACAGCATTCATTGATGATTTGTGAGTGATTTAATGAGTGATTTAATGGTCTATTTAAACAATTGCCTGCTAATCAGAGGACTTATGTAGAAAGGAGGGGGGGTAGTAGAATTCATTCATGCTATGTGAGAATATGCATGTACAAAAAGCCAATTGCTCTGTATTGCATGGTTAATAAGGAATACAATGAAAAAAACTGCTAACACTGATGAACAGATGGATGAACTGATCATCAAAAACTCAGGTCTTTGTTTACAAGCGGCGAACAGGATGTGAACTGAACCTGAGCAGCTTTCCAAACACCCCTACTGAAATGATAACTGATCTCCAGACAACATAGTTCAGTTCCTCTGGATAATATGTCTGCTTTGGAGAGTGTACTGTATGGCAGTATACCCAACTGAGGTCCTTCTCCTCTCTAAACCCCACCCTATTCAGGATCTACCCCCAAATCTCTAGGAATTTCCAACCTGTTGTTGACTACCCTGTTTATGGACAAAGCCTTCATTTTAGCTTCTTGTTCTTTTCAGTTTCCCTTTTGTTTCTTACTGTTGCTGATGTATTGTTTTAACCAGGGGTCATTTGGGGCCAGAGCACTGCTCCAGCAGCCCAGGAGCTGGCACAAATGGCGGTGGCAGCAAGCCCCGCCCCCAGCTCCCTGCACCGAAGTGCTGCGGCCAAGGGGAAGCCTGAGGAGGCCCATCGCCAGCCTCCTGGGGTCCGCGCTAGAGTGCTGCGGCCCAAGGGAGGCCCAAGGAGGCCCGTCGCCAGTCTCCCAGGACCCGTGCTGGAGTGCTGCAGCTTGGGGAAGGCCGCCTTGAGCCCGTTCGCGGGCAGGGCAGGGTAAAAATGCAAAAAATAAAATAAAATAAATTGATCACAGTAAGTGAGGGATCC
>NW_015177100.1:57617-60364 GCF_001447785.1 Gekko japonicus | reverse complement strand
AAGGAAGGGGAGGCTTTTGAAGATGCCTCCCCCCTTTTTTGCTTCCCCTTCTGACATCACTTCCGGTGATATCAGGGGGCATGGCATATGCTAATGCGCTATTATGCTAATAGCCCAGTAGCTCATTAGCATACCTTATGCTAATGAGCTACTGCAGCTCTTTTTCTACGAAATGACCCCTGGTTTTAACTCACCAGAGGAATCCCTTTCCATTTTGCAGGAAGTACCCATGATGGAGAGAAAGTATTCTTTCCTGTTTGTGGCACAGAGTAGCAGCAACATTATGGAATGTAACCAGTAGACATTTTCATTCCAGTGTGGAGGACAGATGAAACAACTATTCTAGGCTATAAAACACTTGTAATAAAATTTCTAATTTTAGCCATTAATATTTTGCTACTAATTAGCCACCCACAAGGAATAAACAACAACTCAAAACCCAGACTTGTAAGAAAGATATCACACAACAGAATCTTGATTTTTTTCTAACTTTTCCCCCAGTGTTGCACATTAAATTAAGAATTACCATATGCTAGTTTACTTTATGTCAATTATTTTATTTATGGGTTTTCCCAAACAGTAGTTTGAAAACCATCCAAAATTATTAAACACATGCCTTTACATAAAAGCAGAGATTTAAAAAAAATGTAATGAAAATGGCGTATACATAGTCAATTTTACTATCCAGTTATGTCTAATTAAAACAGGTCATCTGGCACTTATAACTGACTGGATATGGCAGCAGCCCCCATGCTGGAACCTTAGTTTCTAAGTCCAGAGTCAACAGAGGAAAAATGGCTGGGGAGGCTGAGTGGCCATAATAGACAGAGATCCCATCTCTGGCACCAGGCACTCACTCAGGCAAATGTTGTACATCAAGGAGAGGCAGGTTGGTGTACTGGTTAAGAGCACAGACTCTAATCTAATTGGATTTCCCACTCTACCACATACAGCTGCTGGTATGACTTTGAGTCAGTCACAAGTTCTCTCAGAGCTGTTCTCTCAAGAGCAATAATTGAAAGAGCTATCTCAGCGCCACCTACCTCACAGGGTGTTGATTGTGAGGAAGGGAAAAGATATTGTAAGCCACTCTGAGACTCTGAGTGAAGGGCAGGATATAAATCCAATCTCCTCCTCCTCCTCCTCCTCCTCCTCCTCCTCCTCCTCCTCCTCCTCCTCCTCCTCCTCCTCCTCCTCCTCCTCCTCCTCCTCTTCTTCTTCTTTTTACTTGGTTTGGAACCCCTCTTCCTTGACTCTGTCTACATATCACTTCACCAGACAACTATAAGGTATGCTAAAGGTATAGCCAATAAGAAGACAGAAAGATTGTAGTGATAAAGATGACAGGATGGGTGGGGGAGAGGTGAGCCAAGCTCCAGCCACCTCCTGAGAAGTCTGGGCAGAGGCTGCAGTTTAAAGACCCCCAAGCTCACAGCTAGTTTTCATTAGGGGCATGTGTATGCTTGAGACCTCTTTGCCATAACAGCAGTTCCACTGCCAGAAGAAAGGATGGAGAGAGGCCTTTATGACAAAAAGTGAAAATAAATATGAGAAGAGCCAAAAGTAAAAAGAAGAGGAGGAGACTGGAGGATTTACATTGCCCCCCCAGTCGGAATAACGAGACAGACAACAGTTTGGAAGTAAACAAGGGCCACTTTATTAACTATTTAACATAACATTGCGGCAAGGGATCAGCTCAGGGAGCACAGAACAGGCAAGGTAGGTGTCACTCCCCTGACCATCCTCCTTGCCCTTTTCTCAGGTGGGTCAGCCAGCTCCAGTCTTGAGCCATCGGTCTAGCTCATGACCATCAGCCCAGCAAACTGCTCGCCACCTAGGAGCGCCTACCCCTGAAGCCTGACAACTTGCAGGGAGGAGCATACCCTAAGAGGTTCCCAGAGGAAGGGATCACCATTCCCCACCCTGGACCTGAAAATCCGAAGGCAGTTCCTGATGACCCCCTGTTCCCTAATGGGGAAATTGCCGTAAGGTGCTCACCGGTTCCGGTTTCTTGCCCGCACCAACCTGCCACAGCCAAGACCAAGCCTCTGCTTTGGTCTTTGCTCCCACTAAAAGGCCAAGGCTGAGCTAATCCCTTGCGCAAGTCCTACAAAAAGAACCCGTTGCCCTTGTCAGATAGGTGCACCCTCTCAGCCCTATACAGGTCTTGGAACTCGACCCGTATACTGGGGTGTGGCAGAAATTGCCCTAGACCACAATCTATAGCCTTTCTCCTATGGTGGTTGGCTTTATGCCCTGCAGGGTCTCCCCAATTGTGCCATACCTGGCGGGGCAGAACAGCTGACCCAACTATCTGCATTCTGGGCCAACTTGCTCTTATCATTGCAAGGTTGGCCTCCGCTTGCTACACCAGGGCCTTGCCCTTCATGGCAAGGCAGAGTAGCCGACCAGATTATCTGCACTCCAGGCAACCTTGCTCTTATCATTGCAAAGTCAGCCTCCACCTGTAGCACCATGACCTTGTTCTTCTTGGCGAAGCAGAATAGCCGACCAGACTGTCTGCCCTCCAGGCCACCTTGTTCTTATCATCGCAAGGTCAGTCTCCACTTGTAGCACCATGGCCTTGTCCTTCATGGCAAAGCAGAATAGCCGACCAGAATATCTGCACCCTAGGCCACCTTTCTCTTATCATCACAAGGTCAGTCTCCACTTGTAGCACCATGTCTTTGTCATTCAGCCAACCAGACTATCTGCACTCCAGGCCACCTTGCTCTTATCATCGCAAG
>NW_015177100.1:6112-57407 GCF_001447785.1 Gekko japonicus | reverse complement strand
CACAGCCAAGACCAAGCCTCTGCTTTGGTCTTTGCTCCCACTAAAAGGCCAAAGCTGAGCTAATCCCTTGCCGCAAGTCCTACAAAAAGAACCCGTTGCCCTTGTAAGATAGGTGCACTCTGTCAGCCCTATACAGGTCTTGGAACTCGACCCATATACTGGGGTGTGGCAGAAATTGCCCTAGACCACCCTCTATAGCCTTTCTCCTATGGCGGTTGGTTTTACGCCTTGCAGGGTCTCTTTAATTGTGCCATACCTGGCGGGGCAGAACTGGCCAACCCGACTATCTGCATTCTGGGCCAACTTGCTCTTATCATTGCAAGGTTGGCCTCCACTTGCTACACCAGGGCCTTGCCCTTCATGGCAAGGCAGAGTAGCCGACCAGACTATCTGCACTCCAGGCCACCTTGCTGTTATCATTGCAAAGTCAGCCTCCACCTGTAGCACCATGGCCTTGTTCTTCTTGGCGAAGCAGAATAGCTGACCAGACTGTCTGCCCTCCAGGCCACCTTGCTCTTATCATTGCAAGGTCAGTCTCCACTTGTAGCACCATGGCCTTGTCCTTCATGGCAAAGCAGAATAGCCGACCAGACTATCTGCACCCTAGGCCACCTTGCTCTTATCATCACAAGGTCAGTCTCCACTTGTAGCACCATGTCTTTGTCATTCATGGCGAAGCAGAATAGCCAACCAGACTCTGCACTGCAGGCCACCTTGCTCTTATCATCGCAAGATTGGCCTTCGCTTGCAACACCAGGGTCGTGCCCCTCATGGTGAGGCAGAATAGCCAACCAGACTATCTGCACTCCAGGCCACCTTGCTCTTATCATCGCAAGGCCCGCCTCCGCTTTCAACACCAGGGTGCAGCACCCGGAAAAGAACTTAATAACTTAAACATGACATTAAACTTTGCAATCCTGCACGTATCCCTCATAGCTTCTTGTAGCCTTCACCCTCATCTTTACCGAGAGGCCAGGAGCTCCATAATCCCAGTCTCAGACAGAAAACCCACTCTCAGCACCTGTGACATCTAGAATATCTTCATACACAACCAAATGAAACCCATTGTATAAAGGCCCATGGACTGCACAGTACTGGTTTTAACTGAATTCTGCTATCAGAGTCCCTACATAGACATGCAGATGGTAACAGAAGCCCACCACCACAATTTATATCAGGTGTAGGAGTGCTGTCTTTCAATTGCATCTGTCCCAAAAGCTGTTCTCTTATTTAGACTCTGCAGACTTAGCCATACTAGTCCACACTACTGTAACCTTCAAACTGGGTTAATGTGCCATGCTTTATGCAGGGATGCCTTTGAAGACATCTTGGTGCAGAATGTAGCAGCAAGTCTCCTATCTGTCCACTGTGAAATCACTACTTCGGTATACAATTAAATCCTCACTATTCACAGGACATTCCTGGGATCACCACAAAAGGTAAAATCCACAGATAGTGGGAGGCAAGATTCTGCAACTGTTCACTAGAAAAAAAAACCAACAACCAAATTTCCTGCAAAATATAATGATGTATTGATGATGATGACACAGTTGAAAAAACAAGCTGGAAACTGTCATGTGATCAGACTGCAGAATGCAAATAAGTGACAATGATCCTTTTCGCACTAGACCTTAAATCCTGGCTCAACCCTGTCCCCGCAAGTTCATTTCTGTAATTATCTCGGGGTATTTTTACATTCTACACTACACTCGAGTTCACCCCTGTAATTATCTCGGGGTATTTGTTGTTTCCACATACATTGAGGTCACCCCAATTTCTCCCCACACTTGTCCCGGGATAAACGGGATAAACCAGGGATAAATGCAAGGTATCGTGTCGCGAGTTGAACTCTGATAAAACCAGGGATGAGATCCAAGTGCAGGAAGGACCATTGTGAGTCATGAATCTAGGAATGGCTAGGGTTCACTGTACTAGCATGCAAACCTCACAATTGTTTTTCCTCTATGCTAAAATGGATGTAATTCTTTCTGCGTTGAAAGGGCACATCGTGCATTTGGCTATATAAGAACAATTATTTCAGTAAAATTAATTCTTGAAATTTACAAACCCATTATTTTATGTTATTGGTTTTCCCACTTTTTGTGGTGCATCAGAGCTGCTAGTGGTTAACCGATTAGGATATTAGGTTTACTTGAATTCTAATGATTTTGTTGTTTAAGTACTTTTTAAACGCTTGTATATCTATTTCGGCTCTTTCAGGCAGGGAAGTGGCTTATAAACACACTGAATGAATGAGTAAACAAGAACATAAGCATGTGTTGAACCCCTTGGAAGGCATACAGACCAATCCTGCTCAAATTAGTAATAAGTTTCATTGAGCTCAGTGAGGCTTAGTCCTGAATAATATGTATAAGGCTGCAGCCTTAATTCATGTAGACCTCATGAGGTGGGAAATGGTTATGTGATTCCCAACTCTTCAGAAACTCATACAAAAATATCACTGATGTCAGAAGTTTTATTCATATAATATATACACTGAGAATGGACAAATAGAAGAGGAAGCAGAATCGCAACTGCTGGCCTAGCCTCTTGAAAGCAGGACTGCCAGCCCCCCCAATGGGGGTGAGGATTCCCCCGCTGTGGGATCCCCACCCTGCTTTGTTAGAATCAGGCAGTGGGGAAAAAATGATGGCTACATTGTGCCACTCTAGCATTTCCACCATCCAAGTCTTTATGGAAGCCATAAAGACAAAGGCTATAGCAGCACAGCTGGAGGCCTCCAAGGAGCCATGGGTTTGCCATTCCCCCTAAGGTGTGTGGTGCTGATCATTTTCCCCACCCCACCCCAAACACAGGTCTCCTCTGACTGGCTGGTGAACTAGGCGCTAGCTCTGAGGAGTGGGCACTGGGCTCAGTCAGCCATTTATAAGGGTGCCTCCACTCCCGGCAGCCCTCATTTGACCAGGTGGCTTACTGGGCTGGCCATTGCCCTGGTGTCCTTCCTGAGGCCTCAGGCCAAGCAGCAGCCACTGCCACACTTCAGAGCTGACTGACTGACTCTGAAGAGTCCAATCGGAGAGTCAGGGGTTGTGCTGCACTGTGCTGGGGCCCCTCTTGCAAGTTGCTGGGAAGGTATGGTCTTCTGTCTTGTTGAGGTGGGCAAGCCCATGCTGGACTCCCAAGTGGCAGCAGGGGGTGGTTTCTCCCCTAGCCTGGGTGCTTTTCAGAGCTGTTGGTGCTTGGGGGGAGTGAGCGGGACTGGGAGAGAGCAGGTCCTATGGCATCCTCTCGGGGGGGGGGGGCTGGGGGTTTGCCTGTGCTTTGCTTTGGAGCTGAGGCTGTGGAGGCCCAGTGGGGATGCAGAGGTTTTGGTGGGGGTGTGGAGAGAAATCACCACTAGTTAGGGTGGTAGAAGGGGAAGGCAGTGCTGGAAGCTGGGCACATAAGCCCAGAGTGGGACCCTTGGCCCTCTCCCCAAATCAGAACCAAAATCTCCGCCAAGGCAAAGAGGAGCACCTACTCTAAAACAAGTACCCCAGTAAATAAAGCAACTCCCCCTCTCTGGGGATGCATGTTGAAGCTGCTTTCTCTGTGTCTCAAAGATGCAGGCTTGGGAATTTCTCTGAAGAAGGGAGCAGTGACTCCCGAAAGCTCCTCCCCTGCCACAAATTGTGTTAGTCTTTAAGTTGCTCCTGGACTCTTGCTCATTTCTACTGGGCCCCCAACTAGCTTGCAACTATAGACAGACAGTGGCTAGAAGAGGGTGACAGGGGCCTTGTACTTCGGCAAGGTGCCGGGTGTGGGGCCAGGCCAAGCCAGATGCCACCCATTCTTCATCCAGTCCCTCCTGCCTGGCTGGCTAGCACAGGTGGGCCACTTTGGTGCACCATACAGAGCACCACAGCTCCTCTCTACGCTGATGGAGCAGCGGGGGGCATCAAACACCCCAACATGCTCAGGAATCTCATGCTGAAGTGATTTCTGAATGTGGGATGCAAACAGAGCAGCCAGGAAGAGCTGACTCGAGCCTCCCCCCCACACCTTCTTGACAAAGCTCTGGCCAAGAGCTTTGCAGCCTCCCTTGTAGAGGGATTACAGTAGAGCTGTGGTGGCCATAGCCCAAATGTCCTATGTCACGGCTCAGATATAATCTTCAAGGTTTTAGATTTAGCAGAAATGGAACGGCTGACATATTATAGAAGAAAAGAGTATGGTGAAATTTGATAAATATTGGCAGAGATTTTATAAATGGTTGGACACCAAGGAGTATAGCATAAAGGAATAAAATTGGCAACAATTATAGAAGCGTTAGACGGTTGTGACTTGAAGTAAGTTAAGGATATCTGCAAAAAGGGAATTTGTTAGACTGTATATAAATCTTTGTTATTATAGTATTATATAGTTGTATACAGTTGAAGAGATATTTGCTCGATTTAGAGCTATTGGTTGTTGTATTGTTTCGTTATGTCGTTGTTATTCTTTGTTCTATGTTTTTGTCTTTTTTTAACAATGAAAACTAATAAAGAAAATAAAAAAAACACAAAACCTCTCAGGGGCTTCTGAGAGTTGTAGGCCCAGCCTCACCTACTGCTAGCCAGGCTCCCTGGGCCTAGTAGGCCTCTGGTGGCACAGCCCAGATCATGACATCCTAGAACAGAGCTTTTGGGTCCAGTGACAGAGAGGAGTGGAGGGTAGTCTGGAGATGAGCTGTAATTCGAAGGGATCCCTAGGTCCCACCTGGAGTCTGGCATTCCTCTCCCCTCTCCCTCTGTTGATTGAAAGCAAAACAAAGAATTGTTGGGAATTTTTAAACTGTAATTCCAGATTTGGGATCCCCTGGAGACTGACAACCCCCCCCCATCCTGATAGTAGACAGATATTGTTGAGAATGGGATTCTTAAACCTGCTCTCCCCATTAATGAGGTTCCATGCCAGAAAGTGATCTGAAGGTTCCACTATTTTGTTTTTAATTTTCTAATTTTATTATGAACAGTCTTGATTTGCCTAATAATATAATAACCTGGCAAATGGGGGATGCTGGAATTAAGTCACGGAAGTTCCTTTTTCATCTGTTTCCATTAATCTTGGGAAAAGGCAGAATGCAAGGGGCTGGGATTATGGAACCTGCTTTAAAGCTTCTCGGCTTGGGCACCACAGCTAGCAGCTGAGAGCACAGGTCTTTTTTTGGCTCGTGAGGGGGGGTCAGTTGGCAGCTCCAGAGGAAGAATCCTTAAGAATTTTAAGGAAGGAAAATGAGAGCAGAAGCAGTGGTGGTTGACCGCAATAGTTGAGGAGAGCCCATGGCTTGGTGGTGGTGGGCAGCACTGCACTCCCCAGCCTCCTGCCCCCTCCCAGCCAGCCACAACACTTCAGAGCCGTGATAGCTGTCAGGGCAGGGGCAGGGGAGGGGGATGCAGGCACCTTAAATAAGTCAACAGACCAAAAAGCACTGTGGTAAAATTAACAATGACACATTTAATAATTCTATGAGCATCAATTTGTGAAGCTATTAATCTTACAATATAGTAAAAGAATTCAGGCATAGGCAAAGCAAAGTCCAACATAATCATATCCTTGATGAGCACGCCAGTTTTTACACTCATTTCACCAATCTTCCTCATGAGTAAGAAGTCTTATAAAGTTGAAAGATGTTAACCTATTGATTCAGCTTAGTTTCTTTTTAAAAACAGTATAGCTTCTTATTTGTTTTCTTCTTAGTCAAATTCTCCTGAAAAAAGCATAGTTATAAGGAGTGGAGAAAGACATGAAGCTGAATGGAATAGTTTTGTTATGATTTTTAACTAGAGTAGTTGTTAGACTTACTTTCAGTTCCACTGCAAGTACTTGAATAGGAGCAAGCCAATTACTAAATTTCTAGTCGTAGCAGCCAGTCCAATTTTTTTTTTGTGGCAACAGGCCTACTTTGAATTGGCTGGCTCCTATGCCTGAATTCTTTTACTATATTGTAAGAGTCCAGGGGCTCTCCAAGGCAGCCTGTTGTGCCTGCCTCCCCTCACCTCTAGCCCGGTTACACTCTGGCTTCTTCCCATTTCTGCCGGCCAGACTCTGGCTGGCCCCAATCCACCCCTGTACCACCCCTGCCAGCTACCCCCAAAGGTACCCCCTTCCTTCACATTACGTGCTGGACCCACCAGCCGAGATGCACAGCAGCTGCTGCTGCATTCAGGCAGCAGTGAGGACACAGTGCCCCACTCCAGTGTCTCCTCCTGCTCCCAGGAGGCAGATGTGACAGGAGAGGAGCCTGTGCTGAAAATGAAGATAAGGAGGGAGGGAAGGACCCCCGAACGCCAGGCTGCTTTTGCTTTAGGAGGTGGTCTGACGTATTGACTTCCAGGTGGGATCTGGAGATCTCCTGGAGCGACAGCTGATCTCCAGACTAGAGATCCATTCCCCTGAGGGAAGTGGCTGCTTTGGAGGGTGGACTCTATCCAGGATTATACCTGTCTGAAGTCCCTCCCCTCACCAAACCCCGCCTTCCCCAGGTGGCACCTCAGTGCACCCCCAACAAAAATTTTCTGAGTGTGGGACTGTTTTGACACAATTGCCAGCACCAGCATTCCGCTGCTTTCTATATGGACGACTGAGAGGCTGTAGCCAAAGAAACTAAGGAGGTTGAAGGGCCCTGAGGACAGCCTGCATCTTAAGGTAGAGCAGAATTGAAATGTTTTTGACACCCAGTGAGTTTCATTGCTGAATGGTGATGTTGCTACGTCTCCTTAGTCGACACCCAACAGCACTATGTTTGTTTATATAGGCTGTTCATTTTAATAATTTTAACAAATGGAACCTTAGGATTTTGTTCTAGGTAGATCTGCAGAGAATTTTTCATTCTCAATAATAGAGCAATTTCTATAGCACAGAGTTTTAAAATGAAACTATGATGCTCTGTTTCAGTTTGACAAGCTCAAGTGAGTCCAGAAGAGGGCAACCAGGATGGTGAGAAGGGTTTGAATCCAAGTCTTATGAGGAAAGGCTGAAAGAGTTGGGTATGTTTGCAGTCTCCAAGTATTTGAAGGGCTGTCATGTAGAAGATGGAGCAGATCTATTCTCTCTTGCTCCAGATTGCAAGACTAGATCTAATGGGTGGAAATTACAAGGGAGTCGTTACCGGCTAAATATCAGGAGAAACTTCCTAACTGTAAGAGTGGTTGAGCAGTGGAACTGACTGCCTCGAGAGATGGTGGATGCTCCTGCATTGGACGTTTTCAAGCGGAGGCTGGATGACCATCTTTCGGGTATGTTGTAGGGTATCTTTCAGCTATGCTCCTGCAGAGTGCAGGGGGTTGGACTAGATGACCTGCAAGGTCCCTTCCAACTCTAACATTCTATGATTCTATTATTCTATGAATCAAGAAGATTCTTCAGTGTTCTAAACTGGATCAGTTTTAGAGGTTACAAGTGAGGGACTTGCAACATCTAATTTCCCCCTGCCCTACTTTTTCCTCTTACCCTTCTCTGCAAACTCCCATAGATTCTCACTTTTCCCTGCTTCCTTCTCTTCTTCCCACCCACCAGCAAACCTAACTTTATCTGCCACCCTGTCTTCAGATTTCCCTTTTTCCCTTACCCTGGCAGAGTCTACCAGAGAAAGCTATGGCAGTGGCCATAGACGGCATTTGTTTCTGAAAGCTACATGTGCCGCTTATATTATTTTGGGTTTTTTACTCCCCCCCACATATTGTTTTTAAGAGTTCAGATTTTTCTTTTAATGAATTTCTTTCTCTTTTTCTTTGTAGAAATATTGGTCTTGTCTATTTATGTCTCCAATCTAAAGATTTAACTACCCATAGGTTTGGCCAAATAATTAGCTATAATGATGATGTTTGTTAGATTAGGTGCAACAAGAAGAATTAAGTTTGTGTGCCATTACATACTCAGCATGTGGTTTCAGCTTTTAATGTAACAAATTGATGCATGTTGCTCAAGAAAGAAAAGTCTGAGAAGTTTTAGTTCTTTAAGCTTTTACATATCTAAATAGAACCACACACACACACACACACAGGACCTCCAGTACAGATTTTAAAAATGGGGACAAATTACCAGGGGTAGAATATAGGTCTGCAAGCCAAGGTAATTTTCAGTCTTGCAGAAAAATATGAAGAGTTACAAACAATATATCAAAGGGTTTAACACTTCCCCCTAAAAAAGTAGCATTCATTATCTATATATGCACAAAAATATGAAAAAGTGTGAATAGGGGCAGGGAAAAATATAATCATAGACATTCTAGCAATTGCTAAAGAGCCGTGACATCACTTCCTACTTCCCCCCAGAACTGATGTCATGCTGTTGCTGGCTGTCATCCCCCCCCCCATGTCCCCACCCCCTTAGTCTCCTGCTGGTAGCCACTCTGGCAATCCTAGGTATGACACAGTAAACAGATTGAGTCTGGAGGGTACAACCAAAAAATACACTGAGAGGAAAACAGATTATAGAGCGGGTAGGGTTGGGGGGATTTCAGGAACTGGAAGGGTCAGGGATGGGGGAAGCACCTGCCTGGGAGGACTGGGGGGAGGAAGCAGGTGACAGCAAAATAAGAGGAATGTGTGCAATGGGGGGGCATGGCAAGGAATGCACCCAGAAAGGTTGGACGAGATAGGAATAAAGTAAGTGATCAAGGGGGTTGGGTGGTTAATGCATGAATGAGATTGTTAGTGATGGGAGGGGAAAGTGTAAAAGGGGGATGTACAACTGGGTTTGTTGGGTAGAGGGCAGGGCAAGAGGAGGAGGAGAGGAAGACAGCAAGAATAAAGAGATATACACATTCCTCTGAGTCTTCATGCTCTTACACTTGTTCTGATCTAAAAGTAAAAGCATTAATCCATTGAATGATGTACGAAGCTTAAATCTACAGGCTAGTTTTAGTATCCAGTAAGAGAGCAATCCTAAGTAGGTCCACTCAGGATACAACTCAGGCATATTACTCCTAGGAAGTGTTCTTAAGATTGCACTGTAAGAGTACTGGTTACCAGGCAAGAGGAAGTGGATCGATTTTTCTCACTTCCAGCAAAAAGGGAATCAGCATCTCCATTACTTCTCTGTCTAATCATGTCTTTGTAGCATAAAAAGACACTAAAATAACTTATGTTTTTCCCCAAAACATTTTTAATTTTCCATTTAACATACAAACAAGTAACAAGTCAACTATGGTAATTCTTAACGCATTAAAAATTATGTTTATAATACATGCTAGAATGTGCATATATGAGGATTATGAATTTATTATTTGATTGAATGCAAGAATGGATTTGATTGAATTATTTGATTGAATGCAAGAATTATTTGATTGAATGCAAGAATGGATGGGAAGAGTCAGGGGAGCATATGCAGGTTCACCTGGATGGGAAGAGTCAGGGGAGCATATGCAGCTCAAGGTGACCATGAATTTTGAGGAGCTTTTTATTTGCATATTTTTGAGGCCATGGATTTTGGAATGCTGGCAACAGGGAAGAAACCAAGGAAGGGAGAAGAAGACTAGGATTATATCTCTGATATCCTGATTGCTGTGCAAAACAGCCCAATTAAATTGGTTGAATGATGAAAGGAAAACCTGAGTTGCATGGTATTGCATGGCTGTGAGGAGCAGGGGAAACTGTGATGTGGGGTCTCCATTGGAGTAGTGCAGCCTTGTGATACCCAGGCAACCCTGACCAGGACTCTGCTGTGGACATATGTATTCTGTGTATCTGTTTGTGCTGAATCAAAGAAAAGTAGTTGAGACATCTCTTATTCTTCTTAAAGTAGTTTAAAAAGAAACGTCTTTGTTGAGACATCTCTTATTCTTAAAGTAGTTTAAAAAGAAACGTCTGTTTGTTTAGATTCTGAATACTGCACAAACAGTGGATTATATATGCCACACATTTCATTTAGAATTACTTTTAATTCTGTATTTTGTTTAAAAAATATTTTTTAAATTCTGATCACACAAGAAGCCCTGCCTCCCTCACTAGCAATATGAATCGAGTTCTTCTTTTAGGGTTGTAATCTACATACTTCAAACAGAAGGCACTGTTGGAGGTGGGTCTTCTCTGTATTCTCCTTCCTAAAGTAGTCCTCTGCAGTTCCTCCCAAAAGCCAGTTTTGACTGTCAGGGGAGCCCCTTGGACAAAATGCCATGCAGCATGCAGGGAGGAGAGGGAATTGCATGAGCTTGTCCTATCGAGATTCTACCACTAGCAGAAGAGAGAAGGGAATGAGTTGCCCCACTATAACCCCCTCCCCCCATGTTACATGGGATTTTGTCCATGACAAAGGTCTTCCAATTCCTAAAATCAGTTTTTTCAGGGTGACGAGGGGCCGTTTTGGGAGGAGACTATGCAAGGTGCTAAGGATTGCCGGAGTCCAACCATTTAAGAGCAATCATTGCAGCTGGTGCAGATGTGTGAATTCATGTTGTCACTTTCCTCCCAAAAGATAACCAGCACCAGGGTTCTGATCCTATAGTTAACAAAGCAGACCATCAAGTGCAGTGGCATGCATGCAGCTGGGTCCTCTAGGTAATGTACACTGAATCAGGCTCTATTAATGGAATGGACTGAATGCCACTGTAGAATTTTGAATCATAGCTCAACAAAGAGCAATCATTCATCTGAAACAGATAACTGGTTTTTATCCTCTAAGTACAACATTATTTATGAGTGTTTCCTTGGGTTTAATAATTATAGAAGAGGCCTTAATTGCACAATTAGCTCAAATGCTAAAGAGGTTACTACAATTGACAGCAATAGTTGCAATGCAATTAACTTACCCAATTATGTGAATAATATTTTGAAAATATTTAGGCAGGGTTTAGAGCCTCATTAAATTATCCCTTGTGAAATATTCAGTTTTTCTTAAAGGGGAAAAAAAGCTTAAAAGGAAAAAAAGTTGCTTGCCCAATGGATTGGGGGAAAAAAAGAATGGAAAAAGCAGAATTCAGTACTGGCTCAAAGCCATTAGAAGAAAATTTGAAGGGAAATTTGGATTATCCTAATGTAGTCAAGTGGGTTCTCATTGCATTTCAAGAAAATCATGGCGAGTTTTGTTGCCTACCACCTATTACTCCACTAGGGCCCTATCTGCACTGACAGCTTGCTCTGGAGAATCTAAGGAGTCAAGCCTTAAGGGTTGACTTCGCAGTCACACCATTCCCTCTGCACTGGGTTTCCCCCTCTGGTTTATTCATTTGTGCATTCTGTATGCATTCTGCATCTACAAGCAAAACTCACATTTTTTTAGTTAACTGGCTGCCAACCCCTCCCTCCATCTCTCCATGATTCTGCAAAAAGAAAGGGAAGGGAGGGGGAAATCCAGGCCAACAAAAGCAAGACCGACACATTTGGGAGCAGGGACACACCTAGTCCTTTATATTTGTTGATTCGTTCTTATGCTTTCTCTGGCTTTTTAAAAGTTTGCCTGAGTGGGAGGACACATCCTCTTTTGTCTTTGGAGGAGGAGGGAAAGAAAACAGAACAGGGAGGGTCAACCTAAACAGAGAGAGGTCGAAATGGGAGAAGGGCAGTGGGCAGTACTTAAATACTCACAGAAACAATTCTACTTTAGAAAGGATTAGCAATTTGAAAGTTAATGAGAACAAAGAATCACTGCAAAAGGAGTTTTGGTAGCTGAGGGGCAACAGTGTGCTGGAAGCAGTCTGAATACAGATTCCTTAAAACAAATGCAAAAACAAGAGAAAGCCCTGAAAGTAAAAGTGATGGCAGGATGGGATGCAGAATGGAAGAATAGGATGCATTCAGAGACCCAGGCAAAATACGGGTGCAGAAAGGGCCTCTCTTCCTTCAGTTACTGTATTTTGTTCCTTTGATCAAACAGTTGCCAGAAGCTTTGCCAAAACTTGCTTCTTTTTATGGCATGGTGACATTTTGTTTTGTTTTATTTTTTATTTATTTAAATTTATATCCCGTCCTCCCTGCCAGAGCAGGCTCAGGGTGGCTTACATGCAGTATATAAAACAGCTAAAACAGAATTTGAATAAAATCATAACAATACATGCATTACTGGAATTTATGCAATTTGGCCCAAAATTTAGAAAGGCGATAGCAGCTTTATATGCGTCCCCTAAAGCAAGATTACAAATTAATGATCAAATGACTGAATATTTTCCGCTAACCAAAAGAACCAGGCAGGGTTGTCTGATATCCCCATTGCTATTTGCATTGGCAATTGAACCACTGACTATATTAATTAGAGATCATCATAATATCTCTGGTATTAAAATTGGAGAAGTAGACAACTGGATTAGTCTATATGCAGATGATTTGATTCTTTATGTTTCACAGTTAAATAGTTCAATTCCAACTTTGATTTCAATTTTTCAAAAATTTCAATCTTTAACAGGATTAAAAATCAGTCTCAATAAATCATTTATAATCCCTATTAATATTTCTAAAAACATCAAAGAACAACTTTTACATCAAACACCTTTTCTATGGATGGACTCTCAATGGAGATACATTGGCATACAAATTCCTGCTAAATTGGACCTGAAGCAATTGATTCAAGTTAATCTTGACAAAATTTATAAGGACGTTAAATGCTAGATGAAACTCCTGCACCAAAAAGGCTTTTCAATGGCGGGTAGATTGAGTATTATTAAAAGCTTTATATTGCCAAAATATTTATTTTTATTTAGAGCCTTACCCATCCATATTCCTAGGAAAAGTATAGTCAAATGGCAATCTGCATTGAATAAGATTCTTTGGTTTTATAAACCCCCAAGAATTAAATTCTGTGTAATTTCCCATCCTACTTCTCAAGGAGGATTGAACTTTCCAAATTTACAAACCTATTATGAGGCATCACTTCTGACTTCACTACTTAAAATTATCTTGCTTAATTCTGTTGAACAAAACAGTTGGCAACATATTAATTAGGACATGGAATATGCCACTCACACCTTTAGAAACACTCTTAAAACATCAAGGTATAACTCACGAAGGGTTACTTTCTGTCATGGGTGCGGATGCGGGGACATTGCCAGCTTCAGCGGAACCCACAGCTGGCCCCTCTGAAGCTTCAGAGATCAGCAATTTGTCATCACTGCCCGCATTAGCACCTGGCTCAGCAACAGCTAATGAAGAAGAAGAAGAGAAGAGGTTGGAATTATACCCCGCGCTTCACTACCCAAAGGAGTCTCAGAGTGGCTTACAAACTCCTTTCCCTCCCCCTCCCCACAACAGACACCCTGTGAGGTGGGTGGGGCTGAGAGAGCTCTGACAGAATGAGGAGCAGCTGCAGCCAGAAAGCCCTCCCGACTCGCCCCGCAAGTTGCTCGCTTATGAGACCGACTCTGCCAGGACTTAGCAATCAGGCAATGTGCAGCTCGTTTGCAGACCAGATGGTCAGTTAGACCTGAGTTTTGACGGATGCTTGACTGCTGGCGCCGCTGTGCTAATTGGAAACAGCAGCAGAGGGCTATTGTCAGCTACGCTGTTATATTGTTTATGAACTGAGGGGGCACTCGCCTGACCTGCGTACGACTGGGTGCCGCATTCCTTTCTCTGCATCGCTTCTCCTGTTATCTGTAACCTTGTACCACTGTCTAGTTGTAGTGTCTTCATATTAATCAACCGTATGACTGGTTTCATTTCCCAGCTCAGCTGCATTGGTTATTCCTTCCCGCCCGTGGGAATCAGGCCGATTGGCCCACAAGTGGGGTGGTGCTGGTGGTTTGAACTCTATACATCCCAGTAAACTTTCCCTTTTGACTCATTCCTAACAGTGCTTGTGTTCCTGATCAATAGTACTGACAATAAAGTATATGCTTCTTGGAAGACTGTGCTCCACTTGTTTGACTGTTGGACCTGACAGCTATTTCGCTGCAGGCTGGCTTCTTTGTGGAAACAAACTTGTCAACTCCACGATGCCTTGCATCAACCCCATCTCCTGTTCCCAGACTTCGTCCCTGCTTGTCTCCTCTGGCTTCTGACTCTGGCTTTGAATGACCTTGCTCCTGGTTTCTGTTTTGGACTTTCTCTCTTGACTCCTGCTCTACTCCTCTTGGCTTAAGACCCCGGACTGAACTTGGACTTCCCTCTGCCCGCACCCCAGCCCTTGATACTTTCTAAAATTTACAAATTACTGAGCTTTACACTCAATAAGGATACTACAACAGCGGAGAAATAATGGCAAAGAGATTGGGAGGGTAGAATTAAAAAAGAAGATTGGGAAACAGCCCTAGCCTTAATTCTAAGATTCTGACAATTAAATTTAATGCCTTTAAAATTTTAAATAGATGGCATCTTACACCTGCACGGATTTCTCGATACCATAATAGCGTGAAAAAAAATGTGTTGGAAGGGCTGTGGGTTATACAGAGATTATTTACATTGTTTTTCTTGCCCTGGAATCAAGTACTTCCACAAATAGAAGAAATCTCAGATACAACAATCTCTCGACAACCTGAAGTAATCCTTCTAGAAATAGGCCAACTGAGTCACTTAGATAAATCTAAACAAACCATGATAGCAACTCGATTGTCGATTTCTAAAATAGAAATAGCAAGGAAATGGAGAAAAGCAACAGGCCCCTCTTTAATGGCCTGGTACAATGGTATATGGACTCATTTTGTTTTGGGAAAATTAGACCAATCCTCGGGACTGCAGAACTTAGATGCTTATTATAAAAACTTTCAAGCGGTCTGGTTCCAGATCATACAGTTTCTTCAAGAAAAGGAAATTATGTCATCCAATCTTTTCTTTCACGAGCTACTTTATTTTTAAAGAAGGCTTTTAGAAAATATAAGGCTGTGGTCACATACACACAATAATCCACTTTCTATACACTTTCCAACTGGATTTTTACTGTGTGAACTGGCAAAATCCAGTTGGAAAGCGCACTGAAAGTGGATTATTTAGTGTGTGTGATTACAGCCTATGAGTAGTTCTGTAGTTTCTTAGGTAAGTTTTGTTGTAATTATTGTACTGGAATGGGATTTGTATTATCACACTGGTCTTATTTATTGTGTTGTTTTTATTTGATATTTTAATAAATTCTAAAAAAACAACCACCAAAAATCCCATACAATTATAAACATAACATCATATAATATAAAGTGAATTCTAATGAGGACTGTATCATAACTCAGGTTGGAGAACGCAGGACGGAGATGGTGTTGGACACCCTGACAGATGATCTCCACAGATAGCTGGATCAAGGTGGGCTGGTGCTGCTATTGTTGTTAGATCACACAGCAGCATTTATCATGAATGACTATTATCTTTTGACCCACTGCCTCACCGACATGGGAGTTTCAATGGCTTACCTCAATTCTCCGTGATCAGGGACAGAGGGTGGCACTGGGATAGAATGTGTCCTCAAAGCATCCCTTAATCTGTGGGGTCCCACAGGGGATTCTTCTCTTCCCAATGTTGTTCAACATCTATATGCATCCCCTCGCCCAACTGGCACAGAGTTTTGGGCTTGGGTGCCATCAGGATATCAGTATAAGCATAGAGAGCAGAGGTCCATCAGTGGCTATTAGTCACAAGGTATAGATAGGAACCCTCAGGCTGGGGCAAGTGATGCACTGTATTCTTGTTGCTTGGGGGGGGGCAACAGTGGGAGGGCTTCTTGTGACCTGGCCTCACTGGTGGACCTCCTGATGGCACCTGGTATTTTTGGCCACTGTGTGACAGAGTGTTGGACTAGATGGTCTATTCGCCTGATCCAACATTGGCTTCTCTTATGTTCTTATGATGACACCCAGCTGTATCTGTTATTGGACGGCCATCCGGATGCTGCCCTGCAAAATTTGGTCATGGGTTTGGAGGCTGTGGTGGGGTGGTTAAAAAAGAGCAGGCTGAGACTGAATCCTGCCAAGATGGAGGTTCTGTGGCTGGGTTTTTCTTTTTTCAGGTTTGGGGCATAGACTTCACACTCTAGATAGGATGCCATTGACACCAGTGCAGTCCATCAAGAGTTTGGGCATGATCTTGGATGCCTCCTTGACTATGGAGGCCCAGGTCATGCATATTGCCAAGCTGGTGGTTTTTTTTATCTGCACCAAGCTCAGCAGCTGGCCCCCTTCTTGTCGCGTCCTGACCTAGCCATGGTAATCCAAGCAACAGTCACCTTCAGGCTAGACTACTTCAATTTGCTCTTTGCTGGCCTGCCCATGAGACTGACCTGGAAGCTTCAGCTGATCCAGAATGCGGCAGCACAGGTCCTGATGGGAACGTCATGGATGGCACACATACAACCTGTGCGGCACCAACTGTGCTGCCTTCCAGTAGAATTCCAAGTCAAGTTCAAGGTTTTGGTGTTGACCTTTAAGGGCTTGAGTGGTCGGGGACCAATGTATCTGCAGTACCACCTCCTCTGATATGTCCCTGGGAGAGCATTATGCTCTTTGGATAGCAATTGGCTGGTGGTCCTGGGCCCTAAAGATGTCTGGCTGTCCTTGACCAGGGCCAGGACTTTTTCAGACCTAGCCCCAACATGGTGGAACTCTCTGCTAAATACCACGAGGGCAATGCGGGATCTCATGCAATTCCACAGGGCCTATAAAGCAGAGATGTTCTGCCTGGCATTTGGTTGAGGACAGGAATGGTTTTCACTCTACCTGGCACCCTCTTCTGTTCTCCAAATTAGTCATCCTTCTTTCTCCCCTGCCCATAAGGTAGCTGGGCAGTCCAGAATGAGGAGTGATTTCAGTTTGCCATCTGGAGTTTTAACTTTAATTATTGGTATTGTTGTATTTTAATTGTAGAGTTTTTATGTTTTTATTTGCTGTTGTGCATCACTGAGAGCTCTGCAGTAGTAGGGATGGGCCATTCAAAAATCTAATATCTATATATACTAATTCTGTTTTGGTCATGGACTCTCCTGAACATTCCACACGCTCCCAAATCAGTTGGTTCCCTGATCTGTCACTCAGAAGCTGTCCCTATCCACTGGCTGGGTTGCCTGAACCCCCCCTCTAACATTCCAAACAGTTTGCTGTTCCACTCCCCCCCATAGCCAGTCGGAACACAGAGGTCATTCACATATGCAGCCTGATTGGCCTTTTGCCTCTAACATTCTAAACAGTTTGCTGTTGCTGTTGGGAGTCACTGAATGTGTCCTGAGGTAAAATACATATCTCAATCTTCCCTTAAACGATAACTGGAGTTGCCAATAACTGGAGATCTCCCAGAAATCACAGTGTTCCCCAGCCACAGCACATCATTTCCCCTACAGAAAATTTCCCAGCTATTACAATGACTGCTTTGGGCAGTGGACTGTATGACATTATACCCTGCTCCACACCCCAAACCCTGTCCTCCCCAGGCTCTACCCCTTAAATCTACAGGTCTGGTCCTCCCCTTAGTATTGGCAACCTCCAGGCAGCACCAGGAGATCTCCAAGATCAGTTCTCCTGGAGAAAATGGCTGCTTTGGGCAATGGACTCTATGGCATTATACCTTGCTGAGGTCCCTCTGCACCCCAAACCCTGCCCTCTTCAGGCTCTACCCCTCAAATCTACAGGTATTTCCCAACCCAGAGTTGGCAACCCTGTAACTGGCTATGGAACCATTTTCCAGACCTTTGGAACCCAGAAAACACGGCATAGGAGGAGGTGCTTTTCTACCTTAGCTGCCACTGCATAACCCCAAATCAACATAAGTCAGGGGTGGAGGGCAGCAAAATGACTTGAGACAGCCCTGCCTTGTACCTAAGCAGAAGGAAATAAACATGGCTTGCCTCCCTCTATTTTCCCCTTCCCTCTACCACCCTACCAGCCACAGATGGGACACTCACCTGGAGCTTCCTTCTAGAGCTCGTTGTATTTCTTCCCACAACGGGCCTTACTCCTAGTTAATAATAACAACAAACAACAACAATAATAAATATATGCAATTTGTGGGGACTGGCAAATTTCCTCTAGTCTGAAGACTCATGGGGACCAGATACACACTGGAACCACAAGACCAAGGCCTATATGGCCTGGCAACACCTGAGGCTCTCAGGCAGCCTAGTAATTCAAGAAGTCCAAAATAGTTCCCAGAATGCCACCCCCACCCCAATCTAGAAACAATCTAAAAATACTAATGGTATTGCTCCACACTACATCATAGATTTTTTCACTTATAAACAACATAATACTGTTTCTCATGCTTACTTCATAAGTCTCAGTTATGCTGCATTTTAATCTATTGGACTGGCCTGTGAGGCTGTTTCTGTCCATGACTCAGATCTCCTTTCCTGTTCTGGAGGCTTGTCATCCTTGCGTTAGCCACTGTGTTTATATCTATGTATGTTATCCAGGTTTTTTAAAAAAAATATGTGGTACAATCATTTTTAGAGACTGCCGGGACCATCTGTTTAGATATTTCTAATAATGTTGTAGAGTATTCCAATCTAGCTGTTACCTCAGAGGAAACTTTGCCTAAAATCACTAATTCAGTTTTAAGAACAAACTGGCATTTAATTATCAGTCTACTCATCACACAGGTCAGCAACATGCTTGCGGGGTAAATAGTGAGTACTGCTTCTGCTGGGGATGCTTTAGTAACTTGGAGCTTATAACTGTTTTGAAAGATGTCTACTTACCGTACTTACTTGCATTACTGTTTATTCGACCAACATCATGAACAGGAGACACAACTAAAATACCAGTGGGGTTTAGAGGTTCTGAAAGAGACATACAAGTAATAGTATTTATCATTCAATGATTTTAAAGTTCTTTACGAACTTTTTTTGGTCCTATCAGATTTCTGGACCTCAGATTAGTAAAATCAACTGAATACTGTTTTATGCAATTATAAAGTAATGCACTTTGAAAGTATCTTTACAAAATAAAAATTGTGTGTTCCCACAGAGAAAGTTTTCTTGCGACAGGCAACAAAAGATGAAAGAGAAGAACAGGTGAAGCTGCTGGTAAGATAGCCCAGTTATAGGCCTACAGATGACAGAGCAGTATGAGGTACCTAATTAACTACCCAGCTACTTCCGTGCTTCAGGATTTCACAGTAGATTGGATACAAAGAATGTTTCCAGAAGCAGGGCTTCTATGCCATGACATAACTTTGACAACATGTTCCTTGGCATGTGAGTGAGGTTTATACTAAAAGTGGGCATGGTTGTATCAGAAAGAGCACCCTTCCATACCATGAGAACATTGTTTCATGGTACATGGACATGGCTGACTATCATAAATGAATGTGGGTAGGTTTGAAGGTATAGCATTATATACTTTGCCATGTAACTTCACATTATGAATGTCACTGACATGAATGACTGGTTCTATTGGTGCAAAGGGTTTATCCAGAGTCTGCACTTCCTTAGTGGTCTCCCATCCAAATGCTAACCAGGGACAACCCTATTTAGTCAGTCAGTATTCTTTGTTACAGTCATAGAATAGGTAAAGGTAAAGGTTCCCTTGCTCGAAAGTCAGTCGAATCCGACTCTAGGGTTGCGGTGCTCATCTCCGTTTCAAAGCTGAAGAGCCAGCGCTGTCCGAAGACGTTTCTGTGGTCATGTGGCCGGCATGACTAAACACCAAGGCGCACGGAACTCTGTTACCTTCCCACTGAAGTGGTACCTATTTATCTACTTGCAATTTCTTGCTTTCGAACTGCTAGGTTGGCAGGAGACAGTCATAGAATAGCACAACACAAAACAAGATTTTACACATCCATGACTTTCAGTTAAAAATGTGATACCAATATACATCAAAAATTAAAAGAAATTATATACAGATACAATAATTTTGAATGAGTAAATACAATAGTTGTAACAATATTATCTTATAAAATTAATTTACTATTTATACCAAACCAGTTCATGTATCAACAAAAATATGTTACTACTATACACTACTACTATTCATTGTTATCTAAAGTGTTCTGTTGGGTTTCACAGACTGCTGCACAAAATTTCATGGTACTTGCTGTGACCTGTGCATTTTCTCCCATAAGCAGCATTCTAACATATGCTTAGTTTGAACAGCCTGAATTTCTATCAAGCAAAGGGGATATATACTTTGAGCGGATCTTTTGATGGAAAGGACAATGAAGTAGGATGTGTTCCATTGTTTCTACCTCACCTCTTTCACATGGACAGAATCTATCATTCAAGGACATCTTTTTATATTGCCCCTCTACTTCCATTGTAGGGAGGGCTTGCCCTCTGGTTAGAGAGAAAGCCCTCCGCTGTCTTGGAATCTCTAGTTGAAATAAATAATCAGCCAGGGTGACTACATTTCTGACTCAGGGAGAAACCAGAAAACTTGCTAAGCTCCCTACATCGTGGTGCCACTCAGTGTCAAAAAACCCTTTGCTTCACCAATGCCTTTGCTTGCTCAAACCCCACTTTTAAAATTGATTGGGGAGAGAGTTCCAAGGTGGCCAGCTTACCATTTATAGCCTTCTCCCATGCTGATTTAAAACTTTCCTTAAGAATAAGGGGAGTTAATCCCTTAGGATCCTATTTAGTTTTTGCCATTGAATAATGGAGGCTAGGTGCTGTTATGGAGGCAAGGACAACCCTGTTTAACTTCTGAGATCTGCTGACACTGAGTTATCCTTGCAGGTAAAGATTCTATAATAGTGGTCAATGTGTCTTCTAAGGATTGTCTGCATTCGGTAAATGCCCTGCATCAGGACCCCTTCAGGACCGTTATAATTGTTGCTGAAAGTAGAAGCCCAATGCCTCCCTTATGTAATCTCTACATTCTGACTATTTTGTGATGCTTAAAAATCTATTGTGTTAAATGTCAAATCTGTATATATTTACCACTGCTGTTTGATTGTGTTACATTTTTTTACTCACTACCAATGTTCCCTCTAAGCTATGGAGCCTTGTGAGCAAAACTCCTACTTTGTGAGCTCCTGGCATTAAAGTTGTGAGCAAGTGATTTGGCTACTGCCTAAATTAGTTTGCTCTGGAGCCCTCCTTCCTGAGCTAAGACAAAAATGTGTGAGCTGGAGGCTAAAAATTGTGAGCTAGCTCACACTAACTCAGCTTAGAGGGAACACTGCTCACTACAATCAGCCAACCCATGGAAGAAATATAGGATGGTTTATTCCTTATTATGTAAGTTAAGAATCAGGGACAGACATGGGTGAACTTCCCTGGACTGGATGGTTTTGTAAACCAAGCTGTTTTCAAGGTGGGTGGGTGGGAGTCAGGTTCTTTATAAGCTCACTTCCAAATGTTTGGAAACCCCAGTATGGGCCAGATGACAACATCAGGTGTGCAGTGGGTTTTCTCAATGCTCCTGCTGCCACGAGCCCCCAAACTTACCCTGCCACTAACTTCACTTACCTGGCCTAGAAGATGCAAGAACTGCAATGGCAGCAGAAAGAACATCAGGATGCTTCTTCCTCTTCCCTGGTGCCTGCAACCAGTGTTCCCTCTAAGCTGAGTTAGTGTGAGCTCAAAAAGGATGGCTCCAGAGCAAACTAATTTATGCTGAAGCCATGTTGCTTGCTCAGAACTTTAATGCCAGTAGCTCACAAAGCAGAATTTTTCCTCACAAGACTCCACAGCTTAGAGGGAACATTGCCTGCAACCATGGGCAGGGAAACTTGAAATCTAAAACTCAAGTCACCTGGGAAACTATTGGTGTAATCCTAAATAGGTATACTCAGAATCCTACACACATCTACTGAATGGGGCTTACATCCCAGAAAGCAATCTTTAGATTGCACTGTACATTTCTCAAGGGCTCTTGTGACTGACTTCCGCATTGCCATTCTTATTACTCGTTTGTCCCTATTGCTTTTCCCCCAAAGTGTTTTGCTTTCTCTTGTAGTCCCAGAAGGAACAAAACACATGTGGAAAAGGAGGGAAAACAAAGCAATAGGGACAAATGAGTGACAAAAAGGACAATGCAGAAAGGAACCCAAGAGAAGGAAGGGATTATGGAAACCACTCAGACTTCCATATTTCTTTCTGCTGCTTCCACTGTTGCATCAGCCATGAGTAGGCTGTGTACGTGGAACAGCAGAGTGAGTGGAAGGACAGGGTTCAGCGATTCCTTCTCAGGCTTGAATAATAGAAAAGAAAGCACTTAGCTCAGAAGGTGGATGAGTGTAACAAGCTGGCCATTCCAGGCAGCATCCTCATTTGGGCAGCAACACTTGTCAACACATGCTGCTCAGTAACATAGTGCCTCTAGAGAAAGCAACTAGCTTTCATGGTGGCAGACAAAATTTGAAAGCAATTGTTACAATTTCAAAAGTGAGCAGAGGATGAGGCTTCCTGCTCACACCCCACTCCCCCCCCTTCCCCCCCCCAAGCTAGTGCTTCTCTTCCTTCCCTGCTTGTTGTTCACTCTTTTCCATGATGCTCTGAAAAGGTTAAAAGTAAACTATGCACACTCTGTACTGTCTGGCCATCTGGAGGTTTTAAAAGATAAGACGTGTTTCTCAGCAAGAACAAACAATGAAATGGGTTTGAAAATGCAGGTTTTTAAATGACAATTTACATCAGACACCTTGCATTTCACTCAAAGATATCCACAAGTGTTTTCTTTAAAAGCCTTTTTAAGATCTGCCATGCAAAGCACAGTTCTTGACTGAAATCTTATCCATTATCAGCATTTTAATAAAGCAGATCATCTTCAAAAGTGGTTGCCCTGACAATCTTTAGTGAGAAATGTCATTTTCCATTTAATCATTCAAGGCTATTCCCAAATGGATTTATTTATACTGAATTAGGTCCAGAGTTAGACAGAGACACCTCTCCTTAGAATGCTGTTCTCTGAAAATGGTTGCTGTTGTCTTTAATTTGTCACTGGGTCACCCTACATAATTTATCTTGTACCAAACTGTTCAGTATATGCCCCCTTTGGAAAACTCTTTGCTAGGTACACCATACCCTGTTTTTCCCAAGACTTTAGAAACATGAACAAAGTAAGCAGGGCAGGCTTACTCACTAGGTGAACTAGGGGTTCGCCTAGGGCAGGCCGGCCCTTAAGGCACCAAACTGCACCCGCCCCTCCACCCAAAAAACCCCACCCCTGCCAAAAGCCATGACCAGGTAGCCGCCACCACCGCCTCTCTCTCCCCGAATCAGGCAAGTGCACCCAGAAGGGGAAACCAGGTGGCTGGCTGGGCAGGTGGTTGGGCGAGTGTGGAGGGCACCCTTGCCTCTCATCTCTCTCTCTGGCACTGGCGGCAGTGAGGCACTTGAGGAAGTTTGGCGTCGGGATTTGCACCCAGAGCCGCTGCCTCCCCTCCCTGTCATCTGGATTCTCATCCCTGGGCCTCCCTCGGCCGCTGTGGCAGGGACCCCCTGAGCTCGCCAACTGGCCAGGCCCCGCAGCCACCCCCCCAAGCTGCCCGAGCGCTAGGCAAGCCTCCCGACAATGACCCTCCTGGCAGGCGACGACAGCAGGTGGCCAGAGCTCCCTTCGACATCTATTCGCTGCCCAGGGAAGAGAGTTCCCAGCCTCCTCTCCACCGCACCAGCCGCCATGCGCTCCCCCTCCCCCTTGCCGGCACTGCCTCTCACATGGCTCGCTTGGACCCATCCAGTCCCGGCGCCTCTCCCGGAGAGCAGCTGGGTTTTTTCCCCTCCTCTGCCCGTCCCCTCAAGGGGCTGGGGGTGGTGGGGAGCCTCAGAGGGGGAGAAAAGAGCGCCCCTCCCCCATCCGCACAGCCAACGTGAAGAAAAGGTGACAGCGGGTCCTCAAAGTTCCTCTGGTGTTTGTTTTTTTAAAAAAACATAACTCCCTCCCCCCCTGCGCAGCATCAGATCAAAGCAGCTCTGGGTAAAAGTCGGATCTAGTTGAATGGGGTTGACAGCAATGCTCCCTTAAAGCTGTGGAGTCTTGTGAGCAAAAACTCTGCTTTGTGAGCTAGTTGGCATTAAAGTTGTGAGCGAGCCATTTGGCTGTGGCATAAATGAGTTTGCTCTGAAGCCATCCCTTCCTGAGCTGAGAAAAGAACGTGTGAGCCGGAGGCTGAAAAAACTGTAAGCCAGCTCACGCTAGCTCAGCTTAGAGGGAACACTGGTTGCAACCCCCCAGGTGGGGGGGGATCCGTGCTTGTGAACATCTGTGTGATTGTGCGTTCTTGAGTGTTTCTGTACAGTTAGAAATATATATTTGGCTGTGGTTATGATGTGATATGCCTGACATATCACATAATGACCAAAGTCATTGCTCATGTTTACTATCACCATTATTATTATTTCCTAAAATGCATTTATGTTTGAATATTGGTGGGTGCATGGGGGGCGGGGGGCGCCAGAAGGTAGCCTTGCCTAGTGTGCAAAAAACCCTGGAGCCGACCCTGAAAGTAAGGAAATCAGTTGGTCTAGAAACAAAAGCACTGGATAGTGATAGACAGAGAGAGAGAGATAGAGAGAGAGATGAATATAAAGACAGGTGAATGTTTTAATACAGATTACACTACAGAATACAATTTCTCAAAATTACAGATTCCAGTTTGGAGATATGAACTTCCACCGGGAATTTCAAAATTCAAGAATTTGGAGTACTCTTTCAAAATTAGTTTCAAGTTATCAGTTGTACTTTGAACTCTTGAAATGTGATATACAAATGTGAGATAGTATTATTTTCTGCATCAAAATCATCTGCTTTACAAGGGGAGGTCTGGCAAAGTATTTTACTTTTAAGGGAAAACAATTGCTCACGTGCTTTTTCATGTATTATACAAAATAGGATACCAGTCTGTTTGAATGAGCTATGGCAACCCATAGCTGAACCATCCTGTTCATTGCTCCTAGTGATGTTTCCATAGAGTGTCTAATTTCAGTGGTTGGATTTCTGGGTTGGATGAATAGGAGTACAGACAGACACCATTCTATGGAGGAGGAGGAGAATCTCCTTTCCCTTCCCCTAACAGACACCCTGTGAAGTGTTGCCATCAGAGCCATCTGACTGAATTAAAACCCCTTCCTATCTGAGGAAATTCTTTCCTTGAAACAGTAGCAAGTATTAAAACCCTGGATCCAAACTTGGGGAGAGTTTCTTACCTTTGCTGCATTTTTGTTGGTAGAATGCATAGAGAAGTGTCTGTACATGTCAGGGTCCTTAGGCAGGTCACACCACACAGGGCTTCAGAAGAAGATAACTGCTTTATTAGTGTTTCCAGTACTAAAGAACACATATACAGCTTGTGTCAGGAATGGCCGACAGTATAAGGGCCTCTGACTTAGGGTCTGGTCACACGGACGTTTAGTGCGGGACTCGCAGCTGATCTCTCCCGCAGTAAAGGTTCCTGTCTATATAGGCAAACCCGCTTCCCGCTCCGAAGCCGGCAGATTCCCGCAGTTTCAGCTCTTTCACCCGCGTTTTTTTGACACCCGTTGGAGCAGGTGTTTTCCGACATCTCGCGCTTTGTATCCGTGGTTTTGGTATCTGGACAGCAACCAGCCGTGACCACGCTACCCTCCCCCCCATTTTTTTGGGGGGGGGTTGTTTCTGGTTTTAGTTATGCGCTTGTGCAAACAGGCGCTAGCTTTTATTTTGGTCTTCTTAGTTTGTATGTACGCCCAAGCACATGGAAGGTCTTTTTATTAGTTTGTATGTACGCCCGAGCGCATGGGAAGACAAGCGCATGCCCAGATCTTTTAAGAGACAGAAGGGGAATAGACCCCTGGTCTACATATTAAAAAAAACCCGCCTGTATGAACAGTACTTCGCGCGAGGGAAGCGGAAGACAGAGGGACCGTCTGACCACCTCCAAGCGATATAAAATGTCGCGGATATTAAAATCGCGGGAAAACTAGCGCGGTAAGAGGTCCGTGTGACCAGACCCTTAGAGTGAAATCAAACATCCCCCCCACGGGGCTGAAGCCAATGATTATAGTTCGCGCACATGGCAAAAGCAAACAAGCGGGCACAGCAAAAAAGCCGTTACTTTCCCATCAGAGTAATTGCAGCTGGAGACTGCAAGGGCAAGCCAGAGATAGTGCACAATAGCTGGACAGGGAAGAGCTGTGAATGAGGAGGAGGGCACCCCTCCACATTCCAGATCCATAACAGGGCTACCTGACAGTACAACGTTGTCCTCTTAGGACATCGTCACCTGTACAGTAGTAAACAATGCCCTCAAAGTATAACCAGCTAGCACTTATAGTTTGCCTTCTGTAAATATAGAAGCACCTAGGGTCCAAAACAGTCATTGAAATTTTGTAATTTGGGTACATTTTAACCCCAAGAGTACTGAACAAATTGAGGTAAAAATACCTGTTAAATACTGGGTTCTAGATGCATTGCAGTGACCAGCTCTGGTTTATTAAGTGATTTCAGCAGAACACAAGACGAAGCTAGCAGGGCTGGAGCCCTGCTTATATGCATGCAAAACACCACACCCAACACACACTCACTCCCAGTGATAGACTATTTACATTACACTGCTTATCTATAGGTTGGTTCCTGGATCCAGGCAAGCTATTGTTCTAGAGAATCAAGCTCAGCTCGTTCTAAGTACAGCCAGAGGAAAGGCTTAGGCTCAATACATAACAATACCCCATACATTTATTAATAAAGCACTGATGCCAGAGAGAGAGAGAGAGAGAGTTTTGTAAAGGAATCATACTAGCCCTGTTCACATGTTACAGTGAATGCACATACATCCTGCCTATATGGGTGTAGATCTGTTTGTAAGAAATGGCTCGAGCATTCACTTTATGAAAGAAACCAGAAAACAGTACCTGTATAAATGTGGGGTTTGTATTACTTTTCCAGCTGTAAATGTGTTGACTGTAACATAAGAAATTATTCAGCACACATACAAAGAACAATCAGATGTACACTCTACATTGTGAACAGTTGTCAGTTATTCAATACGCGGAGAAGTAAATTTATGCAAAAGAAACATTCTGCCTCATATCAAGGTAAGGTAAAGGTTCCCTTGCTCGAAAGCCAGTCGAATCCGACTCTAGGGTTGCGGTGCTCATCTCCATTTCCAAGCCGAAGAGCCAGCACTGTCCAAAGATGTTTCCGTGGTTATGTGGCCAGCATGACTAAACACCAAGGTGCACGGAACGCTGTTACCTTCCCACCAAAGTGGTACCTATTTATCTACTTGCAATTTCTTGCTTTTGAACTGCTAGGTTGGCAGGAGCTGGAACTAGAGATGGGAGCTCACTCCATCATGCGGCACCCGGGTCTCGAACTGCTGAACTACTGACCTTCCACAGCCTGCAGTTCAGCGTCTTAACCACTTGAGCCACCACAGCTCCTCGCCTCATATCAAAGGGTGCATCAAATTTTGGTGTTTTAGTATTAACAAAAAGAATGGCTTCTTCCAGCACATGCATTATTGTTTTTGTGGGGACTTTTCTACCGCAATACAATGGACTTTTCTACTGCAATACAATTGTATTTTCTACTGCAATACAATACTGCAATATGAATATACCCTGGAATACAATATATGCAAGGTTGGGGGGGGTGTTAAATGTTTTTCAGGGTGGTTCTAATGATATCGCTTCACCAATGGTAACATTCTCATCTGTAAAAAGTGGTGAGGCATTGTTATGATGATTATTATTATTAGACAGCTCAGCAAGAGCAATTAATTTTCATAGTCCATTTTAGGACACTTTTTGAGGAGACAAAAGTTGTCTGCTTTCTCAGCAGTAATGGATAAAGCTTTCCTGCCAAATTAAAATCCCATCTAGCCAGTTATGGAAATAATCTGCCAAAATAATAGGTTTATATTATGCTCTGCATCTGCACAAATAGCTTCTGGTATATAAATTATCCTATCTACTGGTGTGCTTTGAATACACAAGAGGGAACTCAGTGGTATATCCCCGGCTCCTGTGGCTCCTGTTCAGAGCTCCAGATAGCCTGCTACTTGGAGGATTCACAGCACTCCCGTGTATATGACGCATGTTTCTGGATCAAGTTTAAGTGGTGTTAATCCATGCAGGTTTCTTTTAATTTTACTTTCAGCATTTGGACAGGTCAATGCACAGACTGATTGCACTAATATTTTGGCCATAGTATTGTTACTTATTGGGATAAGCAGTCCAGCTAGGGTTGCCAGCCTACAAGTGAGGCCTGGAGTTCTCCCAGGATTACAACTAATGTCCCCTGCTGAGCTCCCCAAACTCTGCCTTCCCCAGCCACCACCCCTAAATCTCCAGGAATTTCCAAAGCTGGAGTTGGTAACCCTGAATCCAACTAAAATGACTTTAGAAAATGAACTCCTACATTTCCCTCCTTTTACCTTTTATACAAACAGGCACGAGACTGCAGCATTTTAAAGGAAAGCCATTTCTTTTCATATGAAAAGAAATAGGCAAACTAACAGAGAATGATGAAGGGTTAGTTTATCCTTGAAGTGTCTTTAATAGTGAAATAATGATTTAATTGGAAATAGTATTTTCCCCTCTGAATGACAAGATGAAAGCAAGCCATAGCAAAGGAAATGATGAAAGGCCCTGCCTGGAATGGGGAGGAAGCTTAAACTTTAAATAAAGCATTTAGGGAAAAATACCATTGCACTGGGTGCAAAGGATTTCGACTATGAATGTGAAATACCTTCCCTATTGTTACATTTGATATTTCTTCCTTGCCAAATTGTGACATTGAGTATCTGTGACATTTATTTCCAAAAATACAGGGTTAACACTGCAATCCTGAACAGCATTATACCCTTCAAGGCACATTAACTCTGCTTAGGATTGCGCATAATGAAATTCCTGAACCAAAGATACACAAGAAAATTGCTGTTTTGGGCCATTACTGTGATTTTCTGCAATGGGAGCACAAATCTGAGATTCTTTGGTAACAAAAAAACGCTCCCAAAACAATCCATGTTGTTTTTCATCTTCAGGTGCTTGTAGCCAGCTTCAGCTTGTGCTCGCATTTTTCATTGATTCTACTGATTTCCTGAGTAATGGCATTTCTCCTTTCCAGTTGGAGCCTTGCAAGGAAGGAGCACAGTTGTCTTTCCCTCCCTCCTTTGTGGGGGCAGAGCCTTTTTGTTCTTTGCAAGTCCTATAGCTGGGAAAATAAATCATTGGGAGTACTTTGTTCAGGGGCTCGTAGATCCATTACCATGGCCCAATTTCCTTGAAACATGGGAGTTCTTTATAGGATAAGCAGTACTGACTCCAGTTTTAGTATCAGTTAAAAAATAGCCAGTCCAGCCCTCCGCCCCCTTCAAAATATCCTCCATAGGAAATATTGGCAGACCAAATGGCCAAATGGCCATTTAAGCGCATTGGGAAAGCAATTTGGGGGATATTCACTTTGTGAAAGGAAATAAACATACCTCAACAAAGAAGGATGGCAAATGCAGAGTTTTCCATAGATAGCAAGAAATTTTAATCTTAAATCAGTCGCTGTAAGAGTAGGAAAATGCAGACATTTTTAATGCCATGGCTAGCTGGAATTCTCCTGCTAGTTTGCTGCTTGACTGCCATTTTAGTAAAGAGGAGTGTGGCTGCACAGAGAGGCCCCTATTTTGGGGGGTATGACAGACCCTTTATGCTTCCCCACTCCCAGGCAGATTTTCCTGCCAATTTTTTTTTAGTTCCCCTCAGTGACTAAGCCGCCCTTCATTAGCATGTATTTTGTCTTTATTTTATAACCTTTAACTTTCCCACTTTTTCACATATATTAGTCTAGGCTTATGACCCAGCACAGAAACTAGAGAGAATACAGGAGCTGTTTTATTTTAATATATGCTCATGAAATGGCATGTGAGGCAAAATTAACATTCAACACAGAATAACGGTTTTAATAAACATGAGGGAATATATAAATTTGAGGATTCAAGATACAGAGGTTGCTGAGGTAAAGCTTTCAAATATATTTACAGAACTGAGGTTTTTGAACAAAGGAGTGTTGTTGTAGTTTATTATATATTTCAGCTGTTACAAAGAATCTTAAATACAGCTTGTCTGGGAGTTCTCTCAAACTCCTCAAACCTCCTGCCAAATTAATCTTCCAGTACTATATGTCTGTATAAAGCAGTGTTATAGATTTCTTGACTGAGAATCTGAATTTTCCCTCAGAGTAGTTTTAATATATCTTAGACAATGGAGTCCCTCTTCTTTTCTCTATAAAGTACTTTTATGACAATTCCCTGACAGAAAGCACTGAATCGCAAAGTCTCTTCCTTCAGAATCCAAACCCTCTGGCCCCTGATCCAGATGTTAGATTTCAGACAAAGACCAAAAGTGACTCAAAAGCAATGCTCCCTCTAAGCTGTGAAGTCTTGTGAGCAAAAATTCTATTTTATGAACTACTGGCATTAAAGTTGTGAGCGAGTGATTTTGTTACTGCATAAATTAGTGTGCTGTGGAGCCATCCTTCCTGAGCTAAGACAAAAATATATGAACCAGAGGCTAAAAAACTGTGAGCTAGCTCACACTAACTCAGTTTAGAGGGAACAGTGCTCAAAAGGCGAATGAATCTTTTCTGTCCAGAACAGCTATTTTATTTCCTCTATAAGCTGGTGCTGGGCAATCAGAGAACGAGTAGAGCAACCAATCACAGAAGCTCTTTTTTCCAAGAAAGATTAACTCATACCTCCCTGACTCTCTGTTACAAGCAGCATTTTAAAACCTGCTTTGTCTTGCAATTCCATTACAGGGGGTCTGTAAAATCTTTGTTCAATCTGCTTGAAAATTATAAGGTCTTTAGAATACAGGGATAACTGTGTTCTGTGCATATCTGGTTGTCTTTATAAACTGCTGCCACAAAACTTCATATACATTCTCCATTGAAAATAATGGTCTCAAACTCTGGAACCACATGGATTTAATCCCAAACTGGTAATGTCTTACCCAAAATAAGCTTGGATCTGAAATTACGGTTGCGATCACACGCACAATTTGCCGTGCCATAGGCGCAAATGCCAGGCAGATATAAAGGGTGCAATCAGACACGAACATCTGGGAAGTGCCCCGCAGCCATCAGCAACCTATTTTGCTCCACCACAAAAGCAGAGTAAAAAGACAACAGGTAAAGTCTAGTAGCAAACGGGCTGTTACAGGCCATGGACGGACTTTCCCCTGTGTGATTGTTCCAGCATGCTCTCATGGGCGTTGAGATGGTCTGATCAGGCCATCCCAACTCCATGCCATTGGTTTTTCCGCCTTCTCGGTATGTGCATCATCACACCCTCCATAGGGAGCCCTCATGCTGAGATGCGATTAATTGATTCTCCGTTTAAGCGCATTGGGAAGAAACGGCAAAAAAAACAACCCCAACTCATCTGTGGTTGCATCTGCTCACGCGGTGGTGGGTTGCCCCCGCAGCTTCAAAGGACTGCGTGATCACGCAACTGCGGGTCAAATTCCTCCGGGGGAAATAGCCTCGCTTCCCCCACACACACATTATTTCGTTTGTGTGACCGCCACCTATAATGATTTTTTTCTTGATGCATACCCCTAGATTGCACTGTGAGATATTTTAAATATTTAAGTTGCATGTCAAGTTCACAGCACAGCATAACTATTGTGTCATGCCCCATTGAAGGTGCTGACTAGCTTGCTACTGCTGCTCATCATTGTTCTCCAGAAACATGCTGACCAGCGTACTGTTGTTTATCATTGTGCTGGACTGTTGCTAAAAGGATCGAAGTGTTACAGACGAATCAGCTCCATTCTGTGTCATTAGCTGGCTAAGTACTGCAAAATCCAGTGTATCAAGTCACCACACATCCTACCCCTACAAGTATACCTTACTGTTCCAGAACCTGAGGCATTAGAGTTACCCAGGGCTGCAAATCAGCATTTTGGGGGTTTTTGTTTCAAAACTGAAAACCATGGATAGTCTTTGCATCTTTAGCTCCAACCTTTCTCACATTTCATGAAAAAGTACACTCTATGGAGATGTCCTTTTGAAACAGATAGATGAGGCATCTAGTAAGGGAAGTTTAACATCAAGCAAATTGCTTTTTCTCCCACGAAGATACTGTATTCAGGAAACACCTGCATGTGTAAATCCATCGATCTTCTCCTTCAAAAGAAAACTATAGATCGAAGTAAAAATGTTCTGGTAGCTTCATTATTTGAAATGTTGACATTTCAACAAAAGTAACTTGCTTTTTCCTACATTTGCACAGTCAGGAAAGTATTCATTCACTGTAGCAGTTTTGCAGGTGTAATGCAGAAAAAGGACATCATTAATTTTTGCCACTGAAGTGTGAAAATAACTTCAATTTGCTAGATCCTTATCATTTACAGTAGCATCCAAAAAACAGTTAAGGTCAGAGAGGGACTTCATATTAAATTCTGAATATATTGTCAGTGCAATGCTGTTTAGAGAAATGTACAAACAAGACAAAATGTGTTAGAGAGTTAGAAACATAACAGTTGGTTTGTCTGTGTGTTCTTTTTTGGGGGGGGGGTTGGTCCTGCTTTTACCTACCTAAATCACTTATTCATACACAGTTAAAGGGAAAGCCTTCTTTGGTCTTGCAATTCCATATAGGACAGGACTACACTCACTTTCCAGAGATGAAGGCTATGAATGTGTTATCTCGATTAGTTTCCATAGTTACATATACAGTCTGTGTGTCCTAGTGCTATAGGACAGGTATGTCCAACAGGTAGATCGCAATCTACCAGTAGATCGCGAAGGGGTCAGAGGTAGATCACCAGCCCCAATTTGTCTCCTGGTATAAAATAAAATTAAAAATGTTCACAATTCTTTCTGGATCTTCATCTCTCTGTTTTGTTTTTGCTTACCAGTAAATGACAGAAGGTGCATTATAAATGGGGGGGGGCCAGTGAAACCCAACTTTAGTGGGTTAAAAATCTAATTTGAAACTAATTTGAAATTTTATTTTCATGGTGGTAGATCACCGGTACTTTTGGTCGGAAAAAATAGATCACTACCTGTTCGAAGTTGGACATGCCTGCTATAGGGAGTGAAAAAATGCAGGAAGAGAGGAAGGGTCTGAGAAGGTCAAAGGGGAAAATGTGTTAATTGACAGTAAGCTCCTAGTGCAGGGAATTTAATGGTATGCAAAAGCAATACATTTATCTATGAGGCGTGTGTCCAACCATGTGGTTCCATCATATGGAATGGTATCTCCATTTGCTAAAGTGGGGACAGTAATTTTTGCTAATTCCGTGTTCCCACTGCAGATCCACACTTCGCCTCTTATGCTGATCTTAAGCATCCACTGACCTCCTCCCAACCAGGAGCAAAGTTTCAGGGGGGTTGGTAGGCTACAGCTGGAGGAGTTTGTGGGAAAGTCCCACTCCATGAAGTCCATGGAGAACTGGATACACTACTTGGGGTCATATTAGTACCTGATGTTCCACTTAGAAATCAAATGGCAAAATATCCTGTTCAGTCCATATTTGAAATAAAATTCAGACAGTATTTTTTTTGTTTTTGCTGTCAAATCACAGCTGATTTATCGCAACCCCATAGGGTTTTCAAGGCAAGAGACATTCAGAGGTAGTTTGCCATTGCCTGCCTCTACATCACAACCCTGGTATTCCTTGGAGGTCTCCCATCCAAATACTAGCCAAGGATGACCCTGCTTATTGAGATCAGGCTAACCTGGGCTATCCATGTCACACACCCAAAAAAGGTGCATGTTTTTATCCCTAAAATTATTACATCATTTCTATAACACCTTCAATTTGCAAATTGCTTACCACATTTTATTTCACAGCAAACATTTGAGAGAAGCCATAAATAGGGGGGGAAACAAGAGCTAGGTGTAAGAGCTAGGCAGCCAAGAGTTAAAATGAGTCCCATGGATAAACATAATGGAGTCCCATGGATAAACTCATGCATCCCAACACAATAGGTCTGATCTAGAAAGCCACAAGTAAACATAGATCCCAAAGCTATCTCCAGAAATGCACACATATCTTTGTCAGCTGCACATTATGGCCTTTCTGTCACAAGCTAAGGGAACCCCATTTACATGTGAATTTTCCATTGTGGCTTCTTATTGACTGGGCATGCTCCCTGTTGGTATTAATTTGTACAGCAGAGCTAAATGTTGTGGTGCGAAGGTTATAGCCTTTTCATCATCTAATTTTAATAAATATCAGTCTTATTAAAGAGGACAATAGCCAGAGTGGAAGCCCCCCCCCCTTGGATAGCCCGAGAGGATTGGGAGGCGATTTACAAGGGAGGAGGTCGCTTACGACAGAGGAGGCCGGTTCACATCTCAAAGGAGAATGCGGGATTGTGGAGCATGCCTGGGGGCAGATTCCTTAAGGATCGGCTGGTGCCCCTAGTGGGGAGTCGTGGAAGATCATGACCAAGCTCAAGAGTAGAAGAACTCTCAGCAGTCAGGAAGGAAAGCGACTCTATTTAGCCTCCTGTGATGGTGACGGCGGTGGTCCTAACCATCAGGACCCTGAATGTGAATGGCATTAGTTGTGTGGATGTTGTCTGGATGCATGGAAAATGATTAAATAGTCTGCTATTGATGTTGATGTGAGGGGTAGAGAGATTGGTTGTAAGTAGTGCTGACTGTTGGTGTAGGAGTGTTTAGGTTTCTTTTTGTCTTTTACTACAGCCGAGTACACTAGTGTGTATGGAATAATTTTGTATAGCAGAGAATAAAATTGTATACCAGCTGGGGTGGGAACAGTACTTGGAGGACGGTTCGTTAGCTTTTAACTGGCGGTCTGGAGCTGCAGCATTGACCGGCCAAGGCAGCAATGCCAATACAACAGATTTCGGTGCTCTTAGGGAGGGGAAAGTATAGTGATGGGTCCAGGCCGTGGAGTATGAGAAGGGTGCTGAGAAACAAAAGGGCTCAGCGTCCTTCCAGCCTGCGACTCATCCCAAAGGATGACGGCAGTGGGGCTAGGATTAGTAACCCTCCTCCGACATTGGTGTTGTGCAATGCCAGGTCTATCAATAATAAAACTATGGTCCTTAGGGACTTCATTACGAAACAGCAGGCTGACCTGGCTTGCGTGACCAAGACCTGGGTGCGGGAAGGGGAGACTGTAGCTCTCTCCCAGCTTGCCCCACCTGGGTTTTTGGTCCTACACCAATCACGGACTAGGGGGTGGGGGGGAGGAGTGGTGATATTTGTATGAGAAGTTTACTCCTTCAGGGCGCTCCCTACGGTGGAGATTGAGGGCTTAGAGTGTGTTGGTCTGGTGCTGGAGGCCGAGGAGAGTTTGGCAATCTGGCTGGTGTACTGTCCACCTAACGCACCGGCCAGTAGTCTGCCATCTCTACTGGAGGCCGTATCAGGCTGGGCGCTGGAGCACCCTAGGCTCTTAGTCTTGGATGACTTCAACATCCATGCCAATGACGTGGCCTCAAGTCGGGCTACAGACCTAGTGATGTCCATGGCATCGCTAGGACTCTCCCAATGGGTATCAACTCCCACGCATCAGGCTGAACACATGCTTGACTTGATCTTCGCGGTAGGGATTACGGTGGACTGGATTACTGCGAAAGCGGTACCATGGTCGGACCACTATGCCCTGAAGGCTCATGCAAATGTCCCACTCCGACCCCGTTTAGGCGGCGAGCGGATTTTAGCTCGCCCACGGAGCCTAATGGACCCAATGTGGCTTCAGATGGCTCTACGGTATCCGATGCCCCCTGGCGGCTCATTGGATGAGCTCATGGATGACTGGCATAGCTGACTTTCTACGGCCATCAACGTGATTGCTCCCCGGCGCCTTCTGTGCCCTCGCTCTAAACTGGCCCCCTGGTATACCCAGGGGTTGCGGCTTATGAAACAGGAGCTCAGACGGTTAGAGAGACAGTGGTGCTGAGTTCGTGACGAGGCTACAAGAGAATCTTATAGGACGTTTATGAGATCCTATGAGATGGCAGTCAAGGCTGCGAAGAGAGATTTCTACACAGCTAGGGTTGTGTCCGCTAGCTCACGCCTGGCCCAATTATTTAGGACGATTCGATCATTGACAGCTCTGCCTCAGGACAGACAAAATAGTAGGGAATTGGACATTGGCTGCAAGTCTTTTGCGAGCTATTTTGCGGATAAAGTCTTGATACTTTGCTGCGACCTCCCCGCCACAGTTGATACAGTGAGTGAACTTGAGGCCCCTTGCAGGGCTTCGCCGGGTTTAGAGGGGTTTGACCAGCTCAGCCTGGAGGAAGTTGACAGATTGCTTGTATCTGTGAGTCCAACCACTTGCAGCCTTGATCCGTGCCCCTCCTGGCTCATTAAAGCGGGCCACGAGGGGTTTCGAGGTGCCTTGAGGGAGATTATCAACAAGTCCCTTTTGCGTGTGTTTTTTTTTTAATGTCTTATTTATCAGTTTTCACTACATACCAAAAATAAAACTAAACATAAACATAGTACATAAAAGTACATTAAACAGTTTTGGAGTTTACACTAAACATTTTTCCCAATCCATTTGTTAACTTTTTGCCATCTTATTTGAAGCACATGTTCTTCTTTCCCTGATAGTATCATATTTAATTTATCCATTTCGATTATTTCACAAATTTTTGTAATCAGCTCTTCTCTACTGGGTATTCCATCCGTTTTCCAACATTTTGTAACTAGAATTCTCGACAGAGTAAGTATATATAATATAATACATAAATCGTCGCGTTTAATTCCATCTGGCAATATGTTAAGTAGGTAAGATTCTGGGGCAAGTTGTAAGTATATCTCAGTTATCTCTACTATTAGTTGTTTAATACTTTTCCAAAATTTAGCAATTTTATCACACCACCACCATATGTGGTAAAATGTTCCCGTTTTATTTTTGCACCTCCAGCAGTCTCCTGATACATTTTTATAGTATTTCGCTAGTTTGTTGGGCTTCCAATACCAGCTGTAAAACATTTTAAATATATTTTCCTTGTATGACGTGGATATTAATAGTTTAATAGATTTCCATGTTTTATCCCATTATAGAGTGTGTCCTATATCCTGCATCCACGTTACCATATTTGATTTTACTATTTCATCTTGCATATCATCACTTAGTAAAAAGTTATATAATTTTTGAATAAGTTTATCCGAGGATGATAACCAAATTTTATCTAATTCCAATTTTGATGTCATAAAAGCTGTTTTTTTAATCTTTGACAAATCTTGATTGTAGCTGTAATTTTTCCCAACTTGTAAGGTTAATATTCAATAGTTCTAGCATTTGAAATTATTGTAAATCATTTTTTTTTGTTAACAACCTTTCATAAGTTACTTTCTTGTTGTCTGTTAATAAATTTGGCATTACAAAGACCTCCAGTGGTGAGACCCACAGCGGTATTTTAGTGTAGAAACTTCCTTTAAGTTTTTTTTCATATCTTGATTAATGTTCCCCTAATTATATGGTTGTGAAAGTTTTGATGTGTTTTATTCTTGTCATACCATACATAGGCGTGCCAGCCCATGCACAGATCATGACCTTCCAATTGCAGAGTTCTTTTATCTTCTAACAGTATCCACTCCTGAATCCAACCCATGGCGGCAGCTTGATATTACAAATACCAATTCGGGAGTCCAAGTCCCCCTCTCTCTTTCTTATCACAAAGTAGTTTCATTTTCACTCGTGGCCTCTTAGACTGCCATATAAATTTTTCTTAGACTGCCATATAAATCTATACACAAACCTTATGTGCAGCTATGGCAACCTGAAATTGGCCACACACCCCTGCTGCTCGTGATTGGCCGAATGGCCATGGCTAATCATGATTAGAATGGGGTATAATTGTTTGATCCCTATGGGAGTGAGTTCTCCTTGTTCTTGAGTCTCTTGTTGTGCATCTCTGGATTGAGTTGCTAATGTGTTCTGTCCCAGATGCCAACTAAGGGTTTGGAATCTCTTCCCTTAGGAAAAGCAGGGACTAGTGAAAAGAGGTTCTGGTGGCAAATTGTCTGGAAACCAGAGAGGGTATAGACCATCTCGTGGTTTGTTGTTTAATGTACTGAAAAGTACAGTATTCCCTCTCATCCCTGGACTGGCCTGGGTGGGCTAATCCTGTACACCCTCCCACTGTTGCCCCCCCCAAGCACCAAGAATACAGTGCATCACTTGCCCCAGACTGAGAGTTCCTATCTATACCTTGTGGCTAATAGCCACTGATGAACCTCTTCTCCATATGTTTATCTAATTCTCTCTTGAAGCCGTCCATTCTAGTAGCCGCCACCTCCTGTGGCAGTGAATTCCATGTGTTAATCACTCTTTGGGTGAAGAAGTACTTCCTTTTATCCGTTCTAACTCGACTGCTCAGCAATTTCATTGAGTGCCCATGAGTTCTTGCATTGTGAGAAAGAGAGAAAAGTACTTCTTTCTTTACCTGCTCTATCCCATGCATAATCTTATAAACCTTGATCAGGTCACCCCTCAGCCGTCATTTCTCCAAACTAAAGAGCCCCAAGTAGTTGAATTTTTCTTCATAGGGAAAGTGTTCCAACCCTTTTATCATTCTAGGCCCCAGTCACACGGGCAGGAAAATGTGGGGGGGAAGCATGGCTGTTTGCCCCGGGGTAAACTAACGTGCGGCTGTGCAATCAGACCTCTGGTTGAGGTCCCGTCGAGGTCCCGTGGCTAGGGGGGAGGTGCTGATCACACGACAGGCAAAGAAGCAGGGCAGTGCGGCAAACGGGTTTTTTAAAAAAACTTTTTAAAACTGAAGTGTGCGCATACTCCGTTGGGTGCTTGTGCGCATCCGTGGAGACTTGGGGGGAAAATGACCTATTTGCGAGGGGACATGGGCGGGCGCCAGATGCCACCGGAAACACGATCAGACGCCCACCCTTGCCCCACGGTTTCTGGAAACTAGTACCTTGGAGGTACTAGTTTTTTACCCCGCATCTTCGGGGGGGAGCCACGGGTTCGCCACGGGAGCACTGTGCTTCCCAGATGTTGAGGTGAGTTCGCACCCGGAAAATCCACAGGACTCCCGTTCCTCTCCCGTGGCAACTTTGCCGTGTGACCAGGGCCCTAGTTGCCCTTTTCTGCACTTTTTCAAGTGCTATATCATTTGTTGTAGTGGTTAAGTGTGCGGCCTCTAATCTGGGAGAACTGGGTTTGATTCCCCAGTCCTCCACTTGCACCTGCTGGATGACCTTGGGCAAGCCATAGTTCTGGTACAGATGTTCTTGAAAAAGAGCAGTTCTTGTCAGAGCTCTCTTAGCCCCACCTACCTCAAAGGGTGTCGTTGTGGGGTGGGGAAGGGAAAGGAGTTTGTAAGCTGCTCTGAGATTCCTTTGAGTAGTGAAGGGCAGGGTATAAATCCAATCTCTTCTTCTTCTTTTTGAGGTGTGGTGATCAGAACTGTACACAGTACTCCAAATGAGGTTGCACCATTGATTTATACAGGGGCATTATGATACTGGCTGATTTGTTTCCAATTCCCTTCCTAATAATCCCCAGCATAGCTTTGGCCTTTTTTATTGCACTCGCACACTGTCTCAACATTTTCAGTGAGTAATCTACTATGACTCCAAGATCTCTCTCTTGGTCAGTCTATGCCAGTTCAGAGCCCATCAATGTGTATTTATAGTTAAGATTTTTGTCTTCTATACATCACTTTGCACTTGGCCACATTGAACCCCATTTGCTATGTTGACGCCCACTCGCCCATCTTTGACAGATCCCTTTGGAGTACCTCACAATCCTCCCTGGTTCTCACCACCCTTAACAAATTTGTGTAATCTGCCAATTTTGCCACTTCACTGCTTACTCCCAACTCCAAATAATTAATAAACAAGTTTAAAAACATCAGACCAAGTACTGATCCCTGTGGTATTCCAGAACTTACCACCCTCCACTGAGAAAATTGCCCATTTATACTCGCTCTCTGTTTCTTATTTATTAGCCAGTTTTTGATCCACAAGAGGACTTGTCCTTTTATCCCGTTACTTTTGAGCTTACTTAGGAGCCTTTAATGAGGAACTTTATCAAAAGCTTTCTGGAAGTCAAGGTAAACAACAACTATTGGGTCCCCCTTGTCCACATGTTTATTCACTCCCTCAAAGAACACTAACAGGTTAGTGAGACAAGATCTTCCCTAACAGAATCCATGCTGAGTCTGCCTCAATAGTTTTTGTTCATCAATGTGCCTACTCATTCTTTCCTTAATAACAGTTTCCACCAACTTACCCAGTATCGATGTCAGACTGACTGGCCTGTAATTTCCTGGATCTCCTCTGGAACCCTTTTTAAAGATGGGAGTGACATTAGCTACCTTCCAGTCCTCAGGAATGGAGGCAGATTTTAATGAAAGATTACATATTTTTGTTAGGAGATCCACAAGTTCACATTTGAGTTCTTTCAGAACTCTCGGATGTATGCCATCCGGGTCTGGTGATTTATCAGTTTTTAAGTTGTCTTAGGACCTCCTCTCTCGTCACCTCAGTCTGACTCCAACTGACCCCAACTCAAATTCCAACTCACGATGAAATTCAATGATCCAATCGAAGTCTCTCAACCTAACTCACCTCACAGGGTTCTAGTGAGGATAAAATGGAGAAGTAAATATCATGCATACTATGTCGAGCTCCTTGGAGGAAGCACAACTTATACATGTAATAAATAAATAAAACAGAACAACATTAAACTGAATGATTGTTGGTATTTGGAAAAATGTGTTGTAGATGTTTTTGTAAGGAGGTTGGCCTGTAATACTCAGCATAAGCACTCTGCCAGGGTTTTTCCTAACAGATTTTTGTTTTTAATTACCAACTGCTTTCAAAATTTACTGTTTCCGATGGCCCTAGGATGGAATAATTTAGGAACAGTGAATTGGGTTCAGCTTTGACCTGGTATACACACTTTTCTAAAGTGTCCCCCCCACACACACATTAATTATAAAAAACTGCCATTTTAAATGCTCATCCATAGAAAAACTCCTAGAAATTTTTTTATGATGCATCTGAAAGAATGGTTCTAATCTAACTTTTCTCATGCAAGGTTAGTTTTTCACTTGCATGGAATTCTTAATGTATGGAAGCTCTTGAAAAATAGAATCCCTCACCTGCAGTCTGAAGTGGTACTGCACATTCTACCACCTCAGCATCCTGCCATCTCATTACCACCAGAACTGATATTGTGATGTTGCAGGATGCCATTCTGGCCCCAGCATTTCCCCTCCACACTGATTGCTGAAGTAAGGGCAGGCAAGGAGGGAAGGGATGGGCAAGTGGCAATCCTGTCACCAACTCATTCTACTGTAGGTAAAGGCCAAGTTAAAGTCCTCAGGTTTACCAAAGTCTTGTATTTGATGCCACTTATAGATCCAAGCTTGGGTTGCCCCCAGGTGGGGCCCCCAGGTGGGGCCTGAAGATCTCCTGGAATTACAACTGATCTCCAGACTACAGAGCTCAGTTCCCTTGTAGAAAATGGATGCTTTGAAGGGTGGGCTGTATGGTATTATACCCCACTGAGGTCCCTCCCCTCCCCAATTCCTGCCGTCCCAGGATCCACCCCCAAATCTCCAGGAATTTCCCAATCTGGAGTTGGCAACCCTAATCTAGGCAAAATGGAAACAAGAGACCAAAGGAGACAGATGGGGGGAAAGCCTCTAATATTATCCAGATTCTATTTGGACAATACAATGTGGATATATAGGCCAAGTATGAGTTGCATAGATGAAAACTGTGCATTGCATTTATTTGGCAGATGCAAAAGCATACTTTGGGGAAACATTTAATAGAGTTGGAACCACAATCACAGTCAGCTCACCTGTAGTTCTATGCACACTGCACATCTATGATTTGCTGATAGGTTGCTTTATTTTAGTCTCTATGAAGCAAAGTCCAGAACCCAAACTTTACATTGTCTGGGGAATGAATTTCTACCTCTTCTGTGGTTTTTGTTACTGTTTTAAATAGTTTTTGTTCAGCAGAACACAAGTAGGGTGGGTTTTTTTAGGATTGAGCCAAATATTTAGAGTTGACAGGATATATTTTGTAGCTGAGTAGACATTCTCCCAAATGTTTGTTTCTCTTTTGGTGTCTCACTGATTATTTCTGCAGCCTAAACTGCAGGGTTTTTTAGGCTGGAAATAGGAGGTTGTAATAGTAAATTGGGAACTGCGGTGGCTCAAGTGGTTAAGATGCTGAACTGCAGGCTGGAAGGTCAGTAGGTCAGCAGTTCGAGACCCGAGTGCCACATGATGGAGTGAGCTCCCATCTCTGGTTCCAGCTCCTGCCAACCTAGCAGTTCAAAAGCAAGAAATTGCAACTAGATAAATAGGTACCGCTTCGGAGGGAAGGTAACAGCATTCCGTGCGCCTTGGCGTTTAGTCATGCTGGCCACATAACCACGGAAACATCTTTGGACAGTGCTGGCTCTTCGGCTTGGAAATGGAGATGAGCACCACAACCCTAGAGTCGGATTTGACTGGCTTTCGAGCAAGGGAAACCTTTACCTTTACCTAATAATGAATTGACCACTAGAGGGACAAAATGCATGCAGAACAAAAAACTGAAGAAACAGGAACTTACAAGTGAAAAAATTGAGAAGGTGGAAAAGCCCTCTGTTATAGCAACTATTACTACCTTTCACACATTCAGACATCACTTCTATAGGGTCATCAAGGCCTGGATCAGATGTTGATATTGTGGTATGGGTCCTACTGAAAAACTGCTTCGCTATTGTTGGATCTGCACATTTGCTGCAGTAACATATGCAAGAACCAGCCATGTTCATTGCCCAGAACACAGAGTTAGTTCCCAACCATCAGAGCCATCTCCATTAGGGTGGTAGCTGCAAGTTTGAGAAAAGCCGTGCATTCTGAGCAAACACCATTGTTGCCATGGGGTGTTGTCAGTGTAGCACCAGAAGATCCCCAAAGTGTTTTTCCCCCAATGGTGGTTGTAATATGCAGTCCTATGAATTGCAATGTGAACAGTTAGAATCATCTTTCCAGACAGAATTTCCCAAAACTGTCTCTCAAACTGATTGTTTCTCAAATAATGTAAAAGAATATTAGTGTAACTGTTCTTCAAGCACATATGTTCTGATGTTGACTTTGCAAGTGTAGTGTGGCATTTTAAATTATTTCCATTATTCTTTGGAACATGGATCCTTAGCAATGTTTTACGTATTTTTAATGTGGAGAGAAGAGAATGAATTTGTTGACAGAACCAGCCTCCTTGTTGCTAAATGGTTTCCTCACTAAATGTGCCTTTGGCACACTCATATAGCCATCATAGACATTAAGTTAGTCTATTGCAGGGGTGTCAAACTCATTTATTATGAGGGACGGATCTGACATAAATGAGACCTTGTTGGGCTGGGCCATGTGTGTCATAAAATGGAATGCCAGGTAGCAGACATATAAACTTTATAAAGGACACAAACACAAAGATCTTTTTTAACTTAAAATAAAAAACATGCATAAAAATTATCTCTGTAAGCTGCAAACCTACTTTTGATTTATTGACATTCACCACAGAAATCTCATGCTCAGAGTTCTGAGTCTAGGACCCAGGTTAAAACATGAAATGGCTGAGTGAGTAAAAGAGACTGGCGAACAAGCTATGATGCAGAAGCAGCAGCAGCAGAAGAAGAACTGGAAGCAGGAGATGGCCAGTTCCACTGCGGGCCTAATGGAAGCCCTCCGGGGGCCTCATCCGGCCCCCAGGACGCATGTTCGATACCCCTGGTCTATTGTATGTTGTTATCCTGCACCATAAATACATATTCATGGGTATATTAAACCTTTAAGAAAGATAAATAGAAATGGCTGATGCTGTTATGTGACTGCTGTATTTAAGACATTAGCTATTCCTTTTTTTGATTTATCCTAAAAAAGAGTCTTTACAGAAAGACTAAATAATATTCTTACAGTAAGACTGCAATCCTAAAAAAAGTTATTCCAGTCTAAGCCCTTTGATTTCAGTTGGCTTAGACTGGAGTAACTCTGTTTAGGATTGCACTGTACATGTTTTAAAATGTTGTTATTCATTAACGGACATGAAGTCACCGGCATGATGTCTTCTAAATGTTAGGTACAAAATATAGCAGGATAAGAATTCAGGAAAATGGGACAGTTCCCCAATCCAAACATGTGCAATTGACTGCTCGGGATACAGTGGATAGGGATGCACAGTTGTATATGGGTGTGGATGTTGTCCATTATTATGACATTATTTTCAATGGGATGTCCGTCCGCATTTGCCCCAACAAGTCAAGCATAACTGTTTATGAACAGAGTTCCATCAACTTGCTTTGCACTGCTAGCAGATACTGAAATTTCCAGCACATCCTTGCCTGGACAATAAGCATATTTTCATCATATTTAGAGTGAAGACGATGAAAAGCTACCTACTTGGCAATGTGACATTATCATACTCACTAGCAAGCTTCCATGGCAATCCCAGATTGGCTGAGATCATGCACTGACCATAAAAACTCTAAAAATGGCACCAGGAGAGAGAATGGGTAAACAAAAATATGAACAAAAATATTTTTAAAAAACACTGAAGTGGAGGAGTTTCTTACATTTTTCATACCCTTGGGAGGCCCAGTTTTGATGTTCTAATGGGAGATCAATAAAATCAGTAAAAATCAAACAGCCACATTCCATGCACATCTAACTTTATCTCATGCTGGGCTCTTCACTGTTCACAATTCAAGATTATGGGACCAGGTCAATAGGGATTATTTAACCCCCATTCATACATGCATTCACACTTCAATCAATGGGTACCTTTTTGTTATTAATTAATGGTGGCACAAGTGTTTTCACTTTTCCACTACATTAGAGAAACATTGTTTAGATTAGTGCACTGTGAGCCTGCTGTATGACTGTGTCACTTTTCATGGATTGGATCTAAACTATTCAAGGGCAAGGGCTCCATCACATTGGTTCATAAATTATATCCAGCATTAATATAAACCGACAATTAATTAACCAGAAAAGTATTTGTAAAAGAGTTATTTTCCAGACACACAGGGGTTGTTTTTTAATCTACTTTTCCTAAAATAACAAGGACTGAGAAAGACCAATAAAGCAGATTTCATAACTTCTCTTCAAATACATTGTAAGACTATTTTAAACGTCTCATCCAGGTGGGAATCACTGGCATTTTGCCACTTTTTAATGCTCTGTCAGAGTTAAGATATGAGGATAGGAGAAAATTTGAAGATTCTTAATGGATAGAACAATTTTCCTCAGTAATTACTGCTGATTTGAAAATTGCCTCTTTATAGAAGAGAAATCTCAAGCTTTATTAGTAGTACAAGATCTCTTGGTTCTAATTAACAGGAAACAGACATGTCACACATTTCTCATTGTACGTTTTTGTCACTTATTATTCTGCTGTCTGATAGTATTCTCAGAAGAACTAAAAAAAATTTTGCCCTGTGAAGAGAGGAGGAGAAAATATCACCATTATTTTATAAGGTAGAAAATCCTGGTACGTTTTTGTGCTCCAAATTTTGTCTGCCTATTCTGTAGCAAAGTATGAACAAAGTCAACATGAATATTCATATTATTCACACTACAATTCCTTTAAGCAACTAGAAGGAAACTGAGGAATTATTACTTTTTCCGAGTCAAAGCAAAACAGAGTTTTTGGGGGGACACTCCATTCCAGAAAGGGCTGGAAAGGCAAGATAGAGAGTTCTGTGGTTCCAATTGAAGCAGACAAGGAGACTCCATAGAACTGATAGGAACCCATGTTATAGTCATACCAGTAAAAGGAACATAAGGCTTTCCACATATTAATTATTGCTTGAAAACAATAAAAAACCCAAAAAATGAAAGATTAAACAATCCAGTAAAAAATTCAGAATGGGAAAACGTATTCTAATTGCCAGTTCAAATTTTACCTCAGCAGTGAATCCCCTAATCTCACCCCACCATTACCACCTCTCTGCAATAGGAGGATAATAATATTTACATACCTTACAGTCTTGTTGCAAAGATTCTTCTGTGAGGAGCTTTGAACACTCTAAAAGGCTGCTCAGTGGCAGAACACATGCTCTGCAAGCAGAAGGTCTCTGGTTTAATCCCTGGCATCTTCTGTTAAAGGCTATCAGGTAGTAAAACTGAGAAAGATCTATATGTAAGGCTTGGAGAGCCACTGCTTCTCACAGTAGACAGTGCTGAGCTAGAAGGACCAGTGGTCTGATGGTATAGCGGAATTTCACATATGATATTACTGTTTCTGAAAGTGATTGTCACAAATACAAGATGACAACTGAGAAAAATGGAACATGTCATTTTGCATGTCATAAAGAAGATGTGCTGATTGAAACTGTCTTCTATTCTTTCATTGGCTTTATTATTTTTTAAACCCAATTGTGCAGGGATTGTTTATTGAAAGGCATTCTCAGATATCATAGTATGTACTTTGAGCTGGTAATACTCTGCTTACTGAGAGACAGAAGCAACAGATGCTTGTTCTCTGAGTCAGTCCTTTTTATCTGCTGGACTGTGCTTCTTCCTGTTCATTTGCTGAGTCCTCTGTGATACAAAAACTGATAATGTGGGAAGATTTTTTTTCTAAGTTTCCCATCAATGCTCCCTCTAAGCTGTGGAGTCTTGTGAGCAAAAATTCTACTTTGTGACTTACTGGCATTAAAGTTTTGAGTAAGCAATTTAGCTACTGCATAAATTAGTTTGCTCTGGAGCCATCCTTCCTGAGCTAAGACAAAAATCTGTGAGCTGGAGTCTAAAAAAACTGTGAGCTAGCTCACACTAACTCAGCTTAGAGGGAACACTGCTTCCCATATAATTTTCAGGCGGTGTGGCAGTTTTTACTATTTGAAGATATGGATTCTATGTGGTATATTTTCTACTCTTTTCCAGTCTTGAATTTTTCATTTAAACATGCCTTGCCTATTGGCTGTCCCATGACAAATATTACTTTAAAAGTTGTACCTGAGTTACTTTCAGGACACATTAGTCCTATTTCCTCCCAGCTCCTACACTCATCATTCTCTGATACCATATTTTAGCCTGGCCACATTCATCGCTGTCAGGGGAAGAGGCACACTGTATTGTGATACCTTGCATTTCTACAGTTACACGTTATGGTGAGATGGAAGGAAAGAACCTGGCAAAGGTTTGGTTTGGGGCAGCAACCTTCTGTTTTGTCTAGCTCTGCTCTCACTTTTGCTTGAAATGCTCATTCCTCCTGGAAATTAAGGACCCTTTGTCAACTGCATCCCTGAACTGGCTGTGCTCCTGTGATTGTGCAATACCACAAAACAATCATGTCACTTCTGCCTGGAATGTGATTAGAATATCCCTTTGCAATGCAACGGTTCATACTCTTTTAAAAAACTGATCCCTGAATAATTGAAAGAAAGCTAAAAAAATCACTCCAACAATGAATTTTCATACTAAAACACTGCAAGATAAGGCAAACAGTTTCCTTGGCAGCCTGAGAAATCCCCAAATGAATAATTTCATGAAACCTGTAGGCAATCTTAAAAAACAATCAGCATATCTCTCTTGTAGCAGCTCATTGTCCCTGCTCTTCTACATTTCACTCGGAGAGACAATTAGCCACGAGAGAAGGGATAAGCAGATGAACAGGAGAAAGGCAGCCAACAGTTCCTGCTGCTCTGTGTTTGCTTATGATTCCTTCATATCAGCCTTCTCTGCCTGAGAGTAAAGATGTTTCAAAACTCTGAACTGTGACACAGCATGCTGTTGCTCAGTGGCAGAGCATCTGCTTGGCATGCAGAACATTCTAGGTTCAATTCCCAGCATTACCAGTTAAAGAATCTGGCAGTAGGTGATGTGAAAGACCTCTGCCTGAGACCCTGGAGAGCTGCTGCTGGTCTGAGTAGATAATACTGACTGTGATACACCATTGTTCTTATTCAGTAAAAGGCAGCTTCGTGTGTGTTCATGTAATAATGAATGGAATGAGGAATGTAACATGTGGCTGAGCACATTGCTTCTTCCTCTGCAAATGTGTTGGTTAAAGTGGCACCTGAACCACATCTTGAGCTTTAACTCAGAGCAATGTTAATATCTAAGACCAAGTATAAATTTCCATCTTAGCATTTTCATTGGACGTCAGATTTAAACCTATCCCTAATTTGAGCAAGTTAGAAATATGATTGCATCGCACAGCCAAAGGATGCAGGACTAAGGCTCGATTAAGCCCCCTTCAGACATTCTTAGTAGAATGAATATATATGATGGGAGTGGACAGGAGCACCATAACAGCAAACTCTACTATGTTACACGTATTCACTGAAATGTGCATATGAACCCCTGAAATCAGGAACTGTGGGTTTTCAAGATTCTTGATGGTGCAGATAGTTATATGCACAAATGGCCTTTACATTCATTCCAATGAATGCCTGTTAGCTGGTGTTTGGATCCAATTTCCCTTTCCCACTCTTGCATGTTCCTTCTAATCCAGTCCTCTGTAAACATTACATTCACATGATCCACAGGCTCACCAACCACACATATCAGAAGTGTGTGGTCCCCTTGATCCAATATTTTGGATGTTGTATAAATTGGACAATTTCCCATGTGAATACTGCCTCCTGGAAAATCCATATGTCGCCCAATTCACTCAATAAAATAATCAAGTGTATCAAGTCACATTGTTGGGACTGTACGTTCCCAAAATGAGTGGTTGGTGGGCTCCCAATGTGTGAATGTTGTGTCTACATATAACTCCTGTTATCAGAAAGTGCTCCCATCTACATGTAAAAGAACTGAGTGGGCAGCATGTACACAAGCATATCTTGCATGTGTCAGTGTACCACAAAAAGTTGCTTTTCTATGCAAGGGGGGGGGACACACATACAACTACCAGTAAATTTTCAGTACCAGGATAAAAATAGCTTGGGGTGGTGATCAGAGATGGTAAGTGCTTATCTGCCTGACAAAATGCCACATTAATTAGTTCCTTATTTTTGCTTGTGACAATATACAGTAGCAAAACTTACTGTACTATTCAGGACTTATCTAATAAGCCTCTGGCTGACCTTCACCTTATCATTCCTATGGGATGTAGAGAATTAAATAGATCTTAATCCTAGTGCAAAATACATTGCTTCTTGAGATGGTGCATTCCTTCAGTATTCATGTGGGATTGAATTGTATTTACAACTGACTGTGTATTATCTACCAGTTATCTTCCATTGAACAGAAATAACCAAAGGCTCTTTTGGGACAATACAGAATTTGCTAATACCCCAACAGGCTGTTTGCAAACACAATTAGACTCTGTTTCATTATATTTAGAAATACGCTCACTGTTTTAATGTACTAAACAAAGTTAGCATGTCATTTCATAACCCAAGAAATACTGTCTCTTCCATCAGTCTGAGAATCTTTTACATTACTTTTGTTAGCTTTCTTTAAAGATTTTGCTGAAAGTCTGCTGGACTGAAATCTAAGACTGTATGCCTGGATCAATCTAGAAACTTCAATCATCTCTTATTGTGGTCATACAGGGGAATCTCTGCTGAAGAGAATTGCAAATTGAGATTGACAGAGGTGAAAGGAGTGTTAATTTTATGACTGTAAAGTGAGAATCAGACTTCAGTGCCAGTATAACTGTATATTATCTGAGCTGAATTAGCACTTCCATCTTACTCTGGATTTAAACCAAGGTACATGAGATCAGAATTTGGTTCTGCACAGAAAGGGGGTTTAAACCAGCTTTAGATAATATTTTAATATTGGAGCTGTTCGCTGAAAAATGGATCAGTAGCCAAATTTCCCTACCGCTGAACCTTTTCCACTGATATTTAAATTTAGTTATCTAAATGACAGTACCAGATGTGTAAATGTATGTATTTACCTCTCTGAAAGAAGCAATTTGCTGTTTATTAAAATAACAGTAGAAATAGGAGTGTTACTCATTGCAGCCTTGGATATTGGTAGAAAACAGCAAGGGCACAGGGCTGGCCCGTAGCTAACATGGGGCCCACAGGGCCAGGCCCCCTAATATTTCTTCTGGGGCCCTCTCCCGGGCTGCCCCCAAAGTGCTCTAACTTACCAGCTGCACTGTACTTTCATTTAATTAGCTGACAGGCCCCCTGAAGCCCCCTCCCAAAAACTTCCTTAGTTACGGGGCTGGCCCAGGGTCTGAAGCAAGTTGGATGCCTAGCATGCATGTTCCTAACATCTTAAGAACAGTCAGTGGTATGTGTTAGATAGGAAACAGGCTTGGCTTGATCAGTAATTTAATAAGTTTTTAATCTATAAGAGAACCCGTCCTCTTATCCCATGACTGCTAAATTTACTCAGGGGTCTTTGGTGAGGTACCATATCAAAAGCCTTTTGAACGGCCCAGTATATAATGTCTACTGAGTTACCATGGTGGGCAATACTGCCCCCTGAGGGTGCTGGAACAATCCAGGTGGGCGGTCGGAGCCTTGGGTGCAGTTGGGAGGCATTGAATACAAATAAGGGGGCAGTGAAGCATAAAAAAAGAAGAGTCCAGAAGCTATCTAAAGCAGCATTTTGGCAGTAGGCCAAATAAGAATGGGAACCTACATCCTTGTTCATGTTCTCAGAGAACTCCAAAAGGTTGGTGAGCATTTTGGCAGTAGGCCAAATAAGTATGGGAACCTAAATCCTTGTTCATGTTCTCAGTGAACTCCAAAAGGTTGGTGAGGACCCCACCCGGAACCTGGAGATTCGGTGGTCCTTCAGGGCAATCTCCTGGGTCCATCCAAAAGCGTCGTGGCACAAACCATAAACCTCTGAAAACTAGGAGTATCTGAGCCAGCTGAATGAGCCCTGGACTGAACATCTGCAGGTAACTTGTTTTGTTTTGCCAGTAACTGAAAGCTAGATTTAGCCCAAGGCACAAGCCATTCACAATAGTGAATGCCAGTTTGGTGTAATTGCTAGTGTTGGCCAAGATCTGGGAGACCCAGGTTGAAATCCCCACTCTGTCTAGGAAGCTCACTGGGTGACTTTGGGCAAGTCATATACTCTAAGCCTAAACTACCTCACAGGGTTGTTGTGAGGATAATATGAAGGAGAATGATGTAAGCTCCACTGGGTTCCCATTGGGAGGAAAAGGGAGATATAAAAAAGTAAATAATAATAGTGGAATGCAATCCTCCCTCTAAGCTATGAAGTCTTGTAAGCAAAAATTCTACTTTGTGAGCTTTTGTTGTTCAGTCGCACAGTCGAGTCCGACTCTTCACGACCCCATGGACCAGATCACGCCAGGCCTTCCTGTCTTCCACCGTCCTCTGAAGTTTGCTCAATTTCATGTTCGTTGCATCGATTTCATGACACTGTCTAACCATCTCATCCTATGCCGTCCCCATCTTCTTTGACCTTCAATCTTCCCCAGCATCACGGTCTTCTCCAGTGAGTGCTCCCTTCTCATTTGGTGGCCAAAGTATTTGAGCTTCAGTTTCCTTATCTGGCCTTCCAGGGAACAGTCAGGGTTGATTTCTTTTAGGATTGACTGATTTGATCTTCTTGCAGTCCAAGGGACTCTCAAGAGTCTTCTCCGGCACCATAGTTCAAAAGAATCTATTCTTCGGTGCTTGGCCTTCCTTATAGTCCAAC